>NW_022702449.1:610202-740099 GCF_011630105.1 Anneissia japonica | reverse complement strand
GTGTAGTTGGATTTAAACCTGAAATTCTTGTAATTAGAATGCAATCATTTCATTTATTTGTCTCAAACAATTAAAATGTACATATAACAGAAACGGCAAAGAACAATCATAAAAGTACAAAAAAAGAGACAGGACATTCCAAAATAAAATCAATCACTGTCGAGTGGAGGCCCTTCACGAGAAAAACACAAATACTTACAATACAACATTCTTCAAAAAGAAAAAAAATCGAAAGATAAATATTGAAATATAGAAAAATGTGTAAAAATCAATAAATGAGCAAATTTAATTTAAAAGGTATTTAGAGGATATAAAAATATTCAAATAAGCATTAAAAATGCATTGCTCTCCTTTGTTTTCCTTAATAGTTGAATAGTTTAATAGTTGAACAGCAGTATCCCTTTGATAGCCGATAATTTCCAAGAAAGACACTGCTAAAATTAATTTCAGTATCTGTTTAAATAATTCAGTATCTGTACTTTGATAGCTTTGTTTATTATGGAATTAATTTTCCTTCATTGTTTAGCTTCCAGGAAGCGAGTCTCCATACGCTACAAATTTAATATATGTTTACTGAGAGCGACTGCTATTTAATACCAATGATTGACTTTGCATAGAAAAATCTAATAATGTTTATTGTGATGATTTAGTACATGTTTATATGTATAAAATGACTGCTTACAGTGGATGTAATAATAGAGGCTAATAGTGCAGTAACTTAAAAAACTGTTGCATTCCCATGATGTGATGTCATCATGACCATATTTAGGCATATCACATGTTTTTGTCAAATAAAATTTGATTAGTCTGTACATGGTTTTAGAATGATTGTTTTTTTAATGTCTTGTTTTTGTTTTTTGTCATCAGATACAGACACTTGAGGATACTGTAATACTTGCATTTTAGAGCATTTGTATCATTTAATTTGAGGATGATTTATGAGAGGAAAAAAATTGAGAAACTTGTAATTTGCATACCATATGAAATATGAATAATTATTAGTAATACTATGAGGATGTTTCTATGTCAAAAACCTTCATTAATATTGTCTTTGGATTTCGCTTCTCTATAATACCAGGACAATACAATATGAGCATAAGTTGCTGACAATATTAGCATAGGTTGTTGACAATATGAGCATAATTTGCTGACAACATGAGCAAATGTGCTGACAATATGAGCAATATACGTTATTGACAATATGAGCATAATTTGCTGACAATGAGGATAAGTTGCTGACAATATGAGCATAAAAATTACTATTACAACATGAGTGTAAGTTGCTGACAATATAAGGATAAGAGTTGCTGACAATATGAGCATAAGTTGCTGACAATATGACACAAGTTACTGACAATATGAGTATAAGTTGCTGACAATGTGAGCACAATTTGCTGACACTACAGTATGAGCATAAATGGCTAATGACAATATGAGCATAAATCAGATCTGCCAACCCCTGGGTCATGAAAATCTTTTTTTTAAATCTTAAAAAAATCTGGAGATTTACTAAAAAATCTGGAGGTTTCCAGTATTACCAAAAAGATGATCCAATGTACTAAAAAAGACACGTCCAGACAAATCATAGTGGTATAAAATCAATGGTACAAAATTACTGCAAAACAACTTATTAAATTGCTGCTTGTGTATCGAGGCGAATACATTGGATAATAATGATCCAATAAATCATTTATGCATAAATCAGAGTATTTTGCGGATGGAACCTGCAAAATCAGTGAAATCGGTTAAAAACTACATTCGATCTGGGAGAACTGGAGATTTGTTTAGATATCGGGTGACACCCGACAGGATCGGGTGAGTTGGCAGGTCTGATAAATTGCTGACAATATGAGCATTTCTACAAGATTGCCTTTGTGTTTTGCCAGTAACAACAAGAGATAGCCGCATGAAACAAGGAAACATCAAACATGTTTCATTTATTTGGCCTTAAAGCAGGAAGAATTTAAAAAATATATTCAAATAGAAGCTACTAATATTAGAAATGTTTCTGCAAATTTCCTTATTACTGTAGATTTCATTAGTCATGTTCATTTTCCCAGGTCAGTAAAAAAACATTGGCTTCATAGTAAAAGGTTGTATCTGCAAATTATAATAATAAATAGTGACAAGTTTGAGATAAAGTATCGTATTTCTGTTTTCATTCCACATCAAGCACTGGAACTACTTGCAAGGCGTGGCCTACTTAGCGTGGCTGAGATCGCTCATGCATAAATTATAAGCAGGTAATGATAAGGCAAGTTCTGAGTTAGCTCATGAATTGAACATGAGAAGATATGACAAATAAGACATTTGCTATGAAATATGAAAAATACATATTTTTATCCACAATTAATATAATATCAGAAAAAAACTGTTACAAAACCTCTAGGTTGGTGGGGCTCACTACATCATAAATTAGTCAAGACCTAACTGATAAAAATGCTTTGAATAAAAATAAATTTATTTTGTCCTATTAGATATTAAACCTACCTGCCACTGTAAAAGAATGGAGCCTTTCAAAAAACATACAAATTTGCTTTCACACCCAATACTGAACTGAAATCTAAAAATATATAAATTTCTTTTTACACAAATAAATTATTGTTCAATCTGGTTTATAGTGAAGAATTTTTGCAATATTACATCACATACAATCACGCCACAGCATCTCAAGCCGTAGACTAAAGGTGCTATCTATTACTTTTCATGTAATACTCACGTTTTTTAATTCTTTAATACAAATAATTTTCATTCTACTGTTTGACGAACTACTACCATTGAAGGAAAGGAAGTATAGAGATAACCTAGTTATAATATGATTTCTAAATAATAAGAAATTTCTAAGTTGGACATGCTTGTCTTTTAATACCAAGATTGCTGGTTCAAATCCTGCAAACAGGATCTTACAGCTGAAAATCAACTCAATTTTGTAAACCTTGGTCTATAGAGCATCTTGAAATTAGAGTCTGTATATGCTCCTAGATGTGAAATAAATTAATATTAAAATTATAATATAATTTATAAAACAAAAATAAAAACACATTTAAAGGTCTTACAATATTATTACAGTAGCTGCTTTATAAATATTGGGAATTATCATTATCAAATTTCAACTGTTGTAAACTACTGTATATGGCACTTTTCCATATTTATATGGGTTATACGTTGGTTACAAATTTGATAATTATTTGAACATCAAAGTAAATTAGAGTGAAAATATTGTGGCATATTGTAGCAGTCTTGTGTCTCTTCACAAAGGTTTTGATAGAACTGTCTGCCCGCATTATTAGCTAATTTTGTTGAATAATGGGCGGATGCAAATTTATAATGAAACAATTTGTGTGGGTGTCAGATATTAAACATCAACAATTTCAGATTAAATGCTTTGCTGCAGTCCATATGTTGTAGACTCCCACACATTGAGGGGGCCATAACAGTTCTACTAATATCCATTCACTGAAAAAGCCAGTAAATTGCATCAATGAATTATAGGTCGTTGAGATGTAACAAATTAACATCACTGTTTATGGCTATTAAAAGATCTGGAAAACAAATCATTTAAAAAAATCAACATTATCTTCAACAGTGGCATTTTGATAACCTATACAATAAATATTATTAGGGATGACAATAATATTATTGTAATATTATCAACATATTCTCACATTCACAGTTAATATACCATCCCCTTCATTGTCATAATTGACAATACCCAATTTGGCACCATCATCATCATTGTGCACTATATCATCACTCTTCACATTCTATGTTCATTATCTTTGCTACTACATAATAACTTGCATTATTTTCATCACCATCACTTTTGTTATCATTATCACCTTAATTATTATTATTGTCAATTTATCATTACCATCATGTTCATTCATCTAAAAAATTTACCTTCAGCAATGAAATCTTAAAAATATTTTCATTATATCATCATCATCATTAAACATCATATCATATCATAATCATCGTCATTATCATCATTGTCATCATATCATCAATTGTAGGCCATCATTATCATTATTACCATTATCATCATATTCATTCATCTATACATTTTATCTTCAGTAATGATTTCTTGAAATTATCCTCATTATCATCATTCATTCATATCATAATCGTCATCATCATTATTCTCATATCCTCACAGACTACCACCTGTGCGTGACAGCATCATTAGAGATCTTCATTATCTTACTTATTTGCATTTTAATTTTCCAATCCAAATTAAGAAAAGCTTAATTACTTAACATATTTAACAGTACAGTCAATGTAATATTAACTAACATATTCTTCAAAAAGAAAGGTTAGATATAATCATACAAAAATCATAATATTAATAACAACAATGTTATTATGTTGACCACATGAGTTAGCAAATATTTGAACAAATGAATGAATAATAAGTTAATAAGTAAGTGAATAAATAGACGAACGAGTGAACAAGTTGAATAATAAATGAATTTATTAGGTAAATGAACAAAAAGAAAAATAATATTAAAATAAATAAATAAAAGAATAAAAAAATAGATGAATGAGTGAATTAATAAATTCATATCATAATCGTCATCATCATCATTATTCTCATATCCTCACAGACTCCCACCTGTGCATGACAGCATCATTAGAGATCTTCATTAATCTTACTTATTTGCATTTTAATTTTCCAATCCAAATTAAGAAAAGCTTAATTACTTAACATATTTAACAGTACAGTCAATGTATTAACTAACATATTCTTCAAAAAGAAAGATTAGATATAATTATACAATAATCATAACATTAATAACAACAATGTTATTATGTTGACCACATGAGTTAGCAAATATTTGAACAAATGAATGAATAATAATTTAATAAGTAAGTGAATAAATAGACGAACGAGTGAACAAGTTGAATAATAAATGAATTTATTAGGTAAATGAACAAAAAGAAAAATAATATTAAAATAAATAAATACAAGAATAAAAAAATAGATGAATGAGTGAATTAATAAATGAATGAACAGAAGAAAGATTAAATAATCAAACAAAACAATCAAATATTGAATGAATAAATCTAATAATTAAAGAATGTATGAGTAAATAGGACAATGAACGCATTAAAAAATAGACTTCCCAAAGAAATTCTAGAAACAGGATTTAGTTCTATTCCAATAAATTCAAGTTGCCCTGATTTTCTATGAAGTGTCTACTTGATTAATGAATAAAATGACCTTATGTTCATCACATTATTAAAGAATTATTTTCATATAAAAAAACAAGAATACTTTCTCTGAAATTTATTCTATTCATAGTATATGGAGTTTATGAGTGTTTACCTCTATCTATATCAATAATATTATTGGCAATTTTACACAAACCACTTAGTACAATTTGTCAATGATTATGTAAATCTTTGACAATATTTTAATATAAACTGAAATATGTGGGTGTGTAATACATCAAATTTAAGTACATCTGTGGCTTGTAAACATATGGTAATACTGGAAGTGATAGCAATTTATGACGTGGGCTTAGCAGAGCTTTGTCAACAGTAACAGCGGCAAATGAAAACAAAATGCTGAGACATCCGTTTGCGTACTGTATAATATTACATGATGGAAAAGTGCTCCCTCAAACATCGTCTACTATTTAGGAATAATATTTAATTACATGTCCTTCTTTTTAGTGTTTTGCCGTCAAGCAAGTCCTTGGCTGCCAACTCCTCCACTGGCATAGTTCTCCGCTCTTATCTTCATTTTCCAAATAAGGCCTCTTATCCTTTAAATCGTCTACCACCCCTATCCTCTTTCTTCCTCTTGGTTATTTCCCTTCTATTCGCCCATCTATGACTTCTTTCAACAAACTATCTCCCCTTAAAACATGACCGATCCAATTTTTCTTTCTTTTTCTTTTTTTTTTTCTCCTTTTTTTCCTCTTTTTTTTTTACTGACAGTAATGCTCTCTTTTCTTCTTTATTGTTCAGTACCTCTTTCATTTGTCTTTCTCTCAGTCCAACAAACTTTCTGCATTTGTTTCCACACCCACATCTCCAGAGCTTCCAGCCGTCAACATCTTCCTTTAGCAGTGTCATTGCCGCATTGCCACAAAAACATTATTATTGATTTATATGAAAAGAATATTTTAACTCTTATGTTTTAAAATACAGAGGTAACCAGATTTGTTCAATGGTTATTTCCATAAATTTCACAAAATGATAATTCTAATGTACTTTTCTCTTTTATTATTATGAATCATTATCTAACTGTACATATTTTACCATATGAAAAATTAAATTGAATAAATAATTCTTGAACTTAAACTTACTGTATTTCATTTTATCAATTACCCACTTGATAAACATGAGAAATTTCCGAGACCTGAAATCGCTGAAGTAAAATTTATGCCAACAGAAAAACTAATAGGCCCACGATCACAATCTTTTTAAAATGCCATAAAAAAAACATAAAATTCTACTCTCATATTGTTTCATCAAAAGTATGAAAATACAAAAAATAAGAATAATCTTTTGTACTCAGCAGATATATTTAACCTACTGTAATCTTGACAATGAGATTTGCTTTTAAAGAGGTATTAGCTCAAATTCGCACAATGACCCTGAACTTGTGAGCAAGTTCGGACAAACTGACTTCCATGCTTGGAAATAATCTCATAAAGGAGTTAATTAAACAAACCAGACCATATGCATTTGTTAAGCTTTTGATGACCAGATGACCACAGGAGCATAGCAAAGCTAGCTAATGTCATCGTGCACTTTGGATATAGATTGATCAAACCGTACTGTAACAAACAAGTCGGGAGTGTCAAAAATGACAACATCAACAACAACAACTACCATCAGCAGAAGCAGCCTGCGTCAAAGCTTTCAATTGTAGTTGGCGCGAAATCCGGAAGAAGTAGAAAATCATCAGCATTAAGAGTAATATAGTATGGTAGTTAATATAGCACTACCTTTTCAACCTTCCAGAGGTTTTAAATCATTGCTAGAGCTTGATTTTCCAACATCCAGATCACTAATTGGTTAATTTTGAAAGGGGAGTGAACACATATTACCCCTAAGTTCCTCTGCTGAACCCCTGTTATAAAACAGTATTTGAAAGAAATCACAGTTTCAAACTAAATTATATAGATTTTCCAACATCCACAGGGGCGGATCCAGAGATGTCCAAAAGGGGAGGGGGCCCGAAAGGGGGCCGAAAGGGGGGCCGAAATTTGGGCCGATCGAGACAACAATGTCCTAGGGGTTCTGGGGGCATGCCCCCGCAAAATTTTTGTGTTCTAGAGGCCCGAAAATAACATTTGAGGCGTTGTGGGCTATCATTTTTTCTTTTTCTTTCTTTTTTTCTTTTTTTTTCTTTTTTTACCTCGCAAAAAAGGGGGGAGGGCCGGGGCCAGGCAACCACCCCTCCTCCCCCCTAAAGGGCCCGCCCCCCCCCCCCCCCCCCCAAATCTGCCCCTGATCCAGATGACTAATTGGTTAATTTTGAAAGGGGCATAAGAGTGTGAACACATATTACCCTTAAGTTCTTCTGCTGAACCTCTGTTACAAAACAGTACTTGAAAGCAATCACAGTTTCGAACTAAATCGTTAGTCTTACCAGTCCATAAATATTTACCTCAACAGAGTTACAGTATATCTTAACTTTGTGGCTTCAAAGAAAAATATGAGAATTAGTACAGAATGTGGCCCTTTACTAAAATAGTCACTTGTCGTCGCATAAGAATATCAACACCATTGGTAAAAATAACTGCACCGAATCTTTGACAACTGATTATAATGAGTACTAAAGAGAAGAGTCAAAGACAATGGTGCAATGAAGAGGTCTGAGGTCCATGGAAGGCTTATTCAGGGTTACTACCCTGGGGGGGGGGGAACCACCATGTTTTGGCGTATTTGATGTTTTGAAGAAGTATTTTGATGAGTTTTTTTACACATTAGTGCTCCTAAGAAAGGCCCCACTTAGGCAATGTATGGGGCAAAAATGCTGATAAATCTTCTGGGGCCCCTTGGCTTTAATAGCCAGTGGGAGCTGTTACGCTACTGGTCAAAGTTAAATTCACATTAAATAAAATAACGATAATAATTGGTAGTAATATCTTCTTTTATCAATAATAATTATAAGTTATTATAAGTTGTTTATGGACAAATGTGTACGTGACAGAAACTACAAATATTGTGGACAAAATCTATACACGTCTTTACTAATGCCAAGTAATGGCAATGAGGTTAAAGACTCGCGCTACTTTCTTATCATTATTAATTGAAAATATTGAAATAGAATATGCTCATAACATTAATTACATCAGGTGTTCCTTTTGTGTTCGTAAGAAATCTCAAATCCGTGAAGGTTAAACGGATTGTTTCATAAGGACATTTCATTTCTCAAACATGTCATTACTCTGCATTTACTTAATGAACAGGTGTTTCGTTGAAGCTTAATATTCGTTTACATTCTATAATGTCAACACATTATTCTTATCGCAATTCAGAATCACATTTGGCCATGAACCAGATCTTACATGACTACAAAGTTCTACAGTGATGTAGCATGTACTGTATGCCAATTTGCTTGGAACCTTTCCTCAAACTCTAGCCTGGCATGCACACCATGGTGGCCCCAACACACAAACTGTGTTGACCATTCCCTTTAAACCCTTTCGCAATGATTCTTAAGCATGGCACTCAATATGTTGGCCAATGAATTCGTCCACGCTCTACATCATTGTTTCTCCAAGTAAACATTTTGTGCCAGTTTTATTGAATGGTGATGATTATGTAATGATGATGATGATCATGATATTGATGATGATGACAATGACTGACAGCAGCGATTGTAGCAGCAACAACAATTTCTTTTTTGCTATCTCGAATAAAAAAATGACTTACAAACAATATGAAATATATCATCTTTGTAAAAGCACATACGAACTACATTTAATAAAAGTAGCTTAAAATATCAAAAAAAGACCAACAATAATCGATCTACCTGAGTATTATTGATTATCTTCGGAACATTCCATTGTAATGTTTGATGGCAGAAAACAGAGTATTTATGTCTA
The DNA here is from genome assembly GCF_011630105.1 of Anneissia japonica. Classification (NCBI taxonomy): domain Eukaryota; kingdom Metazoa; phylum Echinodermata; class Crinoidea; order Comatulida; family Comatulidae; genus Anneissia; species Anneissia japonica. Next base: position 731,031 of record NW_022702449.1, on the reverse strand, counting down.
ATTTTCATGACGATGATGATGCATATCAATAGCACAAGATGAAATATATACTCACCATGACCCTTTGAATAAAACAGGATGAAGGCATTTGAAATGTATACTGTAGACTGATCTTCAAGATTTACGATTTCATTATAGTCTTTAAGAAAAAAATAAAGATTTACAATGAAATTATTATTGCACATAATAACTTTAAATTAAAATTCAATGAGGAACTCTCGATCTCTTGTGATGCTTTTCATCAATATCTAAATATACCAAACACTAACTGAAGTAGACGTACAATATTTATATAAATATAAGATTGCATTATATATTATTTTATTCTATAGGTAACCTGTTTCATTTTTCATCCAACGGCAAGTATCTCGCCAATTACACAATTGACAATGCTTTATCAACCAAAGTTTCCTTAAGAGGCTGGAGTTGTTATGAGTTGTGAGAGACAGGCCTGCTGTGACAGGAATTGAACCAGGACCCTGAGATTAGGCAAGCATCTTAGCCACAAAGCTATTCAACTCCACTCCAATATTTTGCTGTAATTTTGTAATCTTATAATCTTCTTAAAGACAGACGCCAAAGAAAAAACATATTTTGATATGTTGTACAACTGATATTTCTATGATACCAAAACATATTTGATTTTTAAATATACAAAAATCTGTGTCATTAAAAGTTCCCAAGATTTTTTTTGTCAAATATGCTTTCTGTGTCTTAAGAAAATCAGTTGTACAACGTACCAAAAAATAGTTTTCCTCCAAAGCCTGATCTTAATATATAAAGCTAGGTTTGAAGGCTATGTTTGGACATGGATATCACATTATTACATTCAACTTCAATTGTAAATGTCATGGGATTTAGCTACTTGCCTACATTGTTTGACATGAATTACATGGATTGAAATGAGAAAGTAATATATAGAGCAAAATTGTCTTATATAAAAATTAGTTAAGTCGGTAGATATTTTGTGTGATTAGTGAGTGCACACTTCAACTTTAGCCTTAAGAACAGGCAAATTTGAGATAGCCAGTAAATAATACACTTTGAAAATATAATATAAAATGTTGTAGGCACACTAAAAGAGTGTGTGAACAATGATCACGCAAAAAATTGTTTTTATTAACTTTTTTACACTGTATATTTATTGCTCATTTTGGTAAGTTGATTGTCTGAGCAGTTAGGACAGGGGCCTGCAACACAAAGTCGATGTAGCATCAGTTTACCGGGTAGCAAAGACACCAAGTGATCCTTAAGGGGTGAAGAAAATTATTGAAAACTAGCTAGTACTCCAAGCCTCAAAGAGTGCATTAAGAAACAGGTCTAATGCACTAAAGTATGTCACTTTCACCTATATTTACATTATTTTTAAGAATAAATTATCAAAAAAGCGCCTCTCTCAAATAAGCACCGCACTAAATAAAATGTTTTTTACTTGAGAATTTAGTAGCGATATGTTTTTAATAACAATCACAGCACTTTACCCACGTCCTGAAGTGTTGTATCACTGATTTACTGTACTATTAAACAACCAATTTCTCATATAAAGTATAATACTACTGATGCAGCAAGTCAGACGGTATATAGTTAAGTTCAATACAGCGCTTTTTTAATAACAACCTTTCCTACCTCGAAAATTCTTCAATACATTACCAACCAATTTATGGGTATATGTAAAAAATAGGAATCATAATATTTTATGTTAAATACAGAAAAAAAATTACTTAAATTATACAAAATATTCAATCTAATAAATGTCAGACTAAATCAATGCTGACATGGCTATTCAAGCGGGTACCTGCGATTATTTTATTACATCCTCTCTACTCGCCAAAAAAATTTGAAAACTTTATTTTTAATAAATATTTTCTGCACTTTCTAATTCAATAAAATTTTATTTTTTATTTTTTCCTCTGTGCATATGATTTTGGTTAAATTTTCTTTCTGTCTGTACTGGCACTCATCATTTAAAAATAAAGCTTGTTAAAATGGTATAAACAAAATACCTATCTTTTTTGATTCAATTATATACCGATTATACGCTACAATTAAAAACTGTTATTGTCTTTGATGATCTCCGCTAATGTTTTCTCAGCTGATATAGTGTGGTTTTGGCCCTTTGCAGTGGTAGTTCAAGGTGGGGGGAAGATATATGTGGCCCAGCGAAATCCCAAATATTTGAAAGTTAAGAAAAAAATGGGTGAAATAAATTTTTAATTTAAATTGAGTTTGAAAATAGCATTTCTAGTTATCGTAAGGTGTTATAACCATAACACGTTTTTACCAAGCGCCAACCATGGTGGTGTACAGGAGGTTTGGACTCTCGATCGAAGTCCTTCCCAGGGCCCCTCTATTTTGAATAGATCTGCTACCACTTTATGAGTAAAATCCTGGGATGAGATTTTGCTTGTATGGAACCTACAGGAGCTACTTTTTTCTTCGTCCGTCCCACCGTATTTGATAAAATAAAAGGTTTATAAATATATAATAAAAGAAATGTCAATGCCTTGATTGAATCTCTATTTTTTTAAATACTATAATCATTGAACTGAAAGTGTTTGACCTTATCAACTCATCTTTACCATTAGCATAGGAAAAACACCTTCAGGGTGCAATGAACATTCATCAACTTAATGGGCAAATACTACGATTCAGTCCTGTCAGTATAATGGTATAAATTTGTCATCAATAATTCAAAATCAAGCAGATATTTCATTAACGGGCATAGCCAAAAATAGCGTTGTCTGAGCATCGTTCAAAATGCATATTTCGCAGCATTCAAAATACACACAGACAAATGGTTGATTAGCTTAGTTTTGGTTCAATGGCAGGCCAAGGCCTGGAATCAAGTCATTCAGAGGAGAATATCTGAAGATTAATTAAAAGATGAAGCATAATAGAAGGTAGAGTTCATAAGAAAATAGGAGAAAATCATTGATTTTCGAGTTAAGACGGTAGTTTTCAAACATACGAGATCTAACGATGCGAACCAGTGTTTGTTGGAAGCTGCCGATTCCCTCTGAGCTATTTATGATGGCAAAAAACTCTACCTTGATTTTTAAATAATCACCATAAAGTATTTCAATTGAAAATTAGAAATACTTTCTTCACAAGTTAATAGAAAAGTTTAAGATACATAAAAAATATAAAATTATGAAAAAAAGTTAATAATGGTAAAATAAGCACAAGGGTATTGAATTGTAAGTGAAAATCTGATCTTTATCCATCCATCTGTCCATTGTGCATAAGAATAATTACCATCTATTAACACCCAATAACTATACTAAAACTTAGTAATGTCCATTTATAATAACAAAATAGAAATATAATTAGACAAAAGCACTTAAAAACAATAGATAAATAATAATTCAACTGGCAACTGCACAAACTAGACAAAGACTGAATTAATATAAGAAACAAATAGAAAGAAGATACAGTAAACTGGATATGATTAATTTTAAAATAACATTTAATTTTAGTTTTTGCAGTATGTCCAATAAGTTCTGTACTCTACATAATTATATAACAATAATTAATAACCAATTACAATAATAGCCATGGAAATGAAAGTCCATATTATTTGTGGAACCAATGTATGGAACACGATCCAAAGGTAGACCTGCAATCAATTTAAAAACTAAAAATTGACAATAACCTCAAACAAGTCTAATGAAGCCACTCAAGGTAAGAAGGTAATTTTTTTCCCCTTCACATTCAACAGCAAGAACACCCACCACTTACAGGATGAGAATGATGCTTTATAAGAAACCAAGTCTCTTTATGAGGCTTAGGGAGTGGAGTTTACTTTTGGTGGTGAGAAAAACTGTGACAGGAATTGAACCTAGGACCCTGGGATCAGAAGGCAAGCATCTTAACCCCAAAGAAAGTATGTATTTAAAAGAAACCAGTTCACAAGAGATCCTGGGAAGGTTGATAAAGAGAAGGAAAACAGTATTGAGTTTCAGAGACATAATAAAGAATGAACGCACTTGAAAAGGCAAGTCTTAGCTTTTGAGGGAACCAGCGTCAATGAACAGGGGGTGAAAACAAAACGAGTACATCTCACAAAAGTTCACCATCGTGGAAAGAAAGAAAACGGATCACAGTTACATTAAAAAACTCATTACAGACACAAGGCCTTTGTGATTTGCAAATAGCTATAGAGAATCGTAACACATAGAAGAGCCTGTCATTCAAAGAAGCATTTGAGCATCCTTGACTTTCAGATAATAATAATAGCACGTAATAAAAAAACGCCTCCATGCACTTCGCATCGGGGAAAAAATGAATGATCCCCAAGGAGTCAACATACGCCAATACTTTACCACATTCCTGAATGTCTGTAGGTGCTAAACAAACGAACGGGATACGTATAAGCCTATTGCTGACATTAAATTACCACATCTTACTTTACCTCATCATTTCAAATCCTTAAGTGTCTTTCACATTTATCTCTATTCAACTAAATTTTTATCCAGCAATGACAACACTTATAAGAATGAGAATTAATTTCAATAATCTAATAAGAACAGGATTTAAATGTCCGACAAAATGACAACAGTACGGTTAAATGATTACTATATCCTTCTCAAGATTATATAATTATTTTGAAGATAAAATCTCGACATTTGACAAATGGTTGTTTGAGAAACTTGATTGACCTCTAATTCAGCCACAGCTGTCAATTTTCCACTGGATAAAAAGCTTTCATAAAATCCACTCAATATCTCATGAATATTCATGATCCTTCCCACACTGCCGGGACTACTTTCAACCTGATTAACTCTAGAATTTACAGATTCGCAAAAATATTGATTTAAACTGAATATTTGAAAGCTCATCAACTGTAAGAAAAACTCACAATTATTTTCATAAAAGGATGTGATTTTTCAATATCTCTATCTATATCTATGTAGCTTAAAAACATGAATTTCTTTATAGCTTCATATTTAAATATATTCTTCACCGATTCAATTAAGGGGAAGAGATAATCTTCAAGGATAGGTATGCAAACCTATGTACTTGCGATATAGTTAAGATCATATTATGTACATGTTTCCCTCTATAATAAAGTCCACTTTTGGGACTGGGGTTTTCCATGGTCTTTTAGAAGGTGATCGACTGTTGCGGTAGAACTGGCCAGTTTTGTATTGCCGAGATGAGTGAGGCTGTATGCGTCAAAGGTCATCAACACAAATTGATACTAAATGTCAGTGATTACTGTGTGGAAGTGTTATCATACTTTAGTGGAGTTATGTGTGTCAGCCTCATCAATATTATCGCGTAGATGAGCTGTATCCATCTACCCCATAAATTCAAATAACAAGCATCTGTGGCTAATGTTGGGAGTTTGGCAGATTAAGCAAAACTTAAAGGTGGAGACAGACCTGGAAAAACAATGTTTGTGCCTCCGACCGTCAAAGTTGTCTCGATAAAATGCCTCCAGCGCCAAATGCCATCTGTACATTATATAGCCCATCAGTTTATTTTTTACGATTTTCCCCTCCAAAATGCCTCAGGGACACTAATGTTGCCTCCGACCGGCAGTCGCGCGGTCATGCACTTTTTCCAGCCCTGGGCAGACACCAGAAACTGTAGTTATATCTCAGTGACCTTATAATAACTGTACCATGAATTATTTTTTCCCTCAAATAAACGCTCCCTCAACAAACCCGGGGGCGTTTATTCAAATATATATGGTATATTAATGTAGATATTTGCTTACTGTATGTCCACTAAAAAAAATGCAGTTCACAATTACCACTCTGAGCACTTCTTATAGTGTATACATTATCACATTAATTCACGTTTTAAACGACTCATTATTGAATCAACGAAAGAAAGGAGGAGATATGGTGCAGCAGACTATTTCTGATTGAACTCCTAAGCTATCTGTGTCACAGGTAAAAGGCAAATTTCATATTTCTCCAATTGCTTCCAATTGAAATCTGCATACGCTAACCTCGTGGTTGTGTCTAATAAATGTAATTGGAACATAACCATGAATTCTAATGCTTGCATTCTCATGTAGGTCATTCCCGCATGTCTATGTCCTACATTTTCTATGAGCCCGCGTGAAATACAGTATATTGGTTTTTTTTCAGGCCAAGGAGAAACAAATGTGTTTCTTGACCGAACTTCTTGAAAAAAAAAGGTGGCAGCCCTTCTTTTTGTTTATGACTTTGACTGCCCCAGAACAAGTCGTTATGTAAAACTGCTTGTGTAATGAAATCTGATCTACATATGCCTAATAGAGGATTATGCTATTGATGTACAAATCCCCATCATATTTTGTTACAAAAAATGGATGTAAAGTACAAGTATTTTTTCCTCACTACTATAAGTATAGAATAGGTTTCTTATATTCGTTGCATGGGTTTGGTCTCATGGAAGCATATTGTTTTCCAAATCAATTTTTTTTTTTACGATGTTTTTGGATTAGTAAATCATATTAGGTATCTGTTTGTTAGTTCTTCTTTATTATTTCCAACTATATTTTTCTCCCTTTTTCAATTAAGCACTTCTATTTATTTGGACTACTACTTTTGTTTAATTTCTGTTTTTAGCCGCAGTCACACTGGATTTAAAAAAGGGAAGATTTTACCGAGATCGTAGGTAGCATTCCAATGGGTAAATCTTACTGTTATTCGCAATTGGATTAATTGATGTGGTTAGTTTTACCATAAGCCATGGTAAAACTAATGGAGTTGTGAAAGAACAACGAGTGATAAAGGTCATCAACTTCAGTGACTCGGGAAGTGTAACCAACTCACGTTGTTCGCACTAGACTTTTCCACTCAGGAAAACTAGATTGGTTAGTTTTCCCGTGGAAACAGGAGTCGTTTAAACTAAGCCTGCAGCTCATGTAAGTTACTTGAGGGAGATGTAAGTTTTCTGGGTTGTTCGCACTGGATTTATTATGGGTAAACTAACCGGCATGTCGGCTAGTTTTTCTGAAATAAGTCCTGTGCGATTACAGTTTTACAATACACATTTATTAGTACTGATTTAGTATTGTACATTTTCAAATTTTACTTCAATCGTACTGAATTTTTATCTTTAGCCTACTATAGTTCCTTCTGTTTATTTTTGAATTCTCAAGTAAATTTTTCTTTTTTTTATTCATTTTAGTTTCTTAAATCAATGGCAAAGCTTTTTTTTATGCAAATTGGGAGTTTTTAAATATTTTACATAATACTGTTTTTTTTAGTTTAAATTAAAATTTGATGGTAGCTTCAGAGACCAGCATATTTACATGATTACCATAACTTTTGTCAGATAATTTAAAAAAATTTTGTTACATAATTCAGCTTTATAATATAATATGTCAATCGATTATGAATTCTTTTTTAATTCAAAATACATTTTAAATATGAAAACATACAATCATGCAATAAAAAGATACACAATGTAAAAAGGTAAAGGTATAAGTCCCGTATTAATTGCTGAGCGTCGGGAATGAGCTGTGAGCCCATCACTATTGTCACTAAGCCTTGGCACTGTGTGGTAGGGTGGCCATTTCTTCCCCAGTATATTTCAACCAGGTACCCATTTAGGCCATGTAAAAAAAAAAGTAGTTTCTAGTCCTAAAGGAGAATAAGGGCAGTTTTTTTTATTTTTATTAAGAGATGTCAAATCCAAAATAGTTAAAAGAGAAACATCTACTACATTCTCATTTTTACCAAGTAGACACATTGAAAGCGAATAAAAGATGTACTAGACATGAGTCATTCCATATGTATCCCCAACCAAAAACGAAATATAGACAGGGGCGGATTTGGGAGGTAAAAAAAGAAAAAAAAAATGATAGCCCACAAGGCCTCAAATGTTATTTTCGGGCGTCTAGGACACAAAAATTTTGCGGACCCGGACCCCCTAGGACATTGTTGTCTCAATCGGCCCAAATTTCGGCCCCCCTTTTGGGCATCTCTGGATCCGCCCCCGATAGATTAGGGAAAATTATCAGTGTGAGAACCAGAGCTTGTTTTTTGCAAATCTTTTTGATGGGGCAGTGGTAGTGGCAGAGACTACTTAACAGGGGGAAGAAGTCCAAGTGCCCTGTTGACACCAGCATCAGCCCCACCATGGGTGGATCACTCTCATGGCGTGTTTCTGCTGAATGATGCCAAAAACGTGTTATTTTTAAAAAGGTTAAATTTCTTCGGAATGTGTTTCTAGTGAAAATTGCAACTAATAAAAGCACGGTAATGCGAGCATTGACAGGTGGGCGGAGCTTATAATGACGATCGCCAACGAAGGTTGAAGTTGACCTTACTGAGCTACTGCGCATGCTGCAAAAGAAGTAAACAACACACCGCGAAAGTATGAAATTATGGTAAAGCCGCCTCAAGCATGTCATCCTGTTAGTTTAATTTTTTCTTCGCCCCGAATTTCCCGCGGACGAGCGATCAAACCAACGAAGAGGTCAATTTGGGTCATCGATGTGTCACAACTAACACGGTATTGCGTACCACAAAACACATGTTTTCTGAACGCCAACCCTATAAGGAATGCGTGTAAAAACACCCATGTTTAGAACGCATTCCTAACCGTGTTTTTGTTTTGTGGCCCGTTTCTACTGGGAAAAAAACATGTTTTTAAATAACCGCCTAAAAACATGTGTGTTTTTGCTCAGCAGAAACAGGCCCTTAGACTGTAAAATTGCTTTTTAAAAAGTGTTTCCTGACAAAATCACTGGCTTCTTCCCCGACAGGGTCTTAATTCTTTGAAAATGTAAATCTGGATAGTCAACATCTAAAAGTGTACTGTGCTAGAATCATAACTTACAGAAGGGCGTGTTTTTACTGAATAACACCAAATAACAAAATTTTTAAGCATTTCAAATGCTACAGAATGTTTCTGCTCAATAAACCCTGTTTCACTACCATAATTTTGGCCCCTGTTTTTATGCGACCATTTTTAAATAAACATTAACAGATTAAAATCCCCTCACAGTAGAAAAAATCCCAAACAGATGTTGTTAGAAAAGTATCTCCTATTATTTATTATAGAGGGAATTCAAATAATTTTTTAAAAACACACAGTAAAACCACTTGTCTTAAGCTTGTCCTTATGATGACTTTCTTTTTTTAATTTATATAATATAGCAGTTAAATATTATGAGAGAGCTAAGAATAACACAAAAATCTGTCATATATCCATCATTGTCGGTTTATTAGTTTTTTTTTACAGCTGTCTGGGATTTTTAGTGATCTCCCATCCGTCATCCTTCAGATATTTTATGTAATTTTTGTTGCTTTGCATAATACCATTTTCAAGTGTTTGCTTTCAAATTCAATTTGATGGTACACTTTCACAGACCAGCATATTTACATAACCTGATTTCTTTTTCAAATATTTTTTTATGGTTTTTTTTGTATATAATACAGAGTTTTATGGTTTTTTTTGTATTTAATACAAAGTTTTTTTGTTACTTTTAATACACTGTTTGACATACATTTCTGCATTTAAAAGATCTGATCTTATTAATTCAGTTTTTGATAAATAATTTAAAAAATGTTCTTTTTTTTTACAATGCTGTTTTCAGTGGCTCAAGATCTGACCTTTTTTGATTACTACGCATTTGATGCTCCTCCTCTCGGTGGCACTGCAATCAATATTTTGTATGTAAAGAGAGTGATGTTAGACCTTGGGCTTTTTAACTATATAATAATGTGGGTGTGTATTTACAATAGACATATAAACACACATTCCTACACCCTGCTTCTCAACGTTTTTTATGGGCGCATTTCTACTGATAAACACAAGATGATAAATTTGTTTAAACCGCTTTTTTAATGAGTGCCAGACAGCCTGCCTATGTTGCAACTGCATTATTTGATTTACGAAAATTGGTTTTCATGACGGAAATTATGTCATCATTTTGTTTATACAACACCTTTTCCAAACTGTATACAGTAGTATCTTTCTCATTCCTGTCATGATGACGAGGAGTAAGATACGGTGTGCGGTGAGAAGGTAAATGTTTTCGGCTGTGCTCATCGGCACCAACGAACGAGTGACCAAACAAGGACAATGGTAGGCCCAAGGTTTTAGCTTGTAGGCCTAGGACATGAACAAGAGAACTAATCATTATTTTGAAAGTACTTTGCATTGGTTTGACCTGGAGGTCACATTTCACCTGATAAATCGCTTATTTTGTGTTGCAGCTAAAAGGTGCACAGCCAAAATCGATTATTTGCTGTTCAAACACGCTATCCAATTTCCGTGTTTTTAATAAATTTAATTGTTCTCTTTGTAAATTTTTTAAATTATGTGTCGAAAACTTAAATCAATAAGGTCAGATCTTTTAAATGCAAAAATGTATGTCAAACAGTGTATTAAATACTTGGAGTATGTATTATACTTTCTTATCTGAGATTAATCAGTGGACCTTTCGGTTAATCGGTTAATTAAAATTTTTTTAATTGCTTTTTTCAATCTGGTCCCTTTTCTACTGTGAGAAAAAAATTTTTAATTTTTAAACGATTTTTCTTTCCAGTAGAAACAGGTGGCAACCCACTTTCAAACTCCCTATTCTTTTGCAAAGGCACTATCAAAATAGACATGTGCTGTTGTAGTTCTACAGTCAACCTCGGCTAAATTTGAATACAAAGTGGCTGTGATAAATTGTTTTGATTATTATTTACTCAGCAAAGTACATGAGGCATTTGTCACCATCGATCATGTGAGGAATTTTCCATTTTATAGTATGGAGAATACACACTACACTCACTACTCTCGTAATTATGAAATGTTTAATGTAAAACAATAACAAATTTTCGACTTATGCACTTTCGACTTCGACAAGGTTGACTGGGTAAATAATAATTGAAAAATGAAGTTTGTATGTTCCCAACCCTCACAAAATGACTAAAAGCAACTCAAAAAGAAAAGAAGCAACTCATCATTTTAAACATGATGTAACATTTAATTTTTAACTAGTACGTTAATGTGAGCTATATACTACTTCCTAATTTTAATGATCTTATCAATCCTTGGATAGATAGGTGACAATGCAACCATGAAAGAAGATTCTAGGTTTTTGGTTGATAATGAAATTCGAGCTCTCGTCTTCATACATCGGAGTAGGATGGCTATGTAGTAGTTTTTTCCACTTATATTTCAAAATGTGCTTTACCAAAGTCTCTCTTTTTGAAATCAGGAGCAGTCTGGCAACCCTCAAAAATGTTTTGGCAACCCGAATCCTGTGTCTAGAACACACTTCTCATAACAGATGACTCCAGGATACTTTTTATCATTTATTTAGCAATTTGTTTTCATATTAATATAAATCATTGGTAGTGAATAAAATTAATTATATAAATACATAAATAATTCAAAATGAAATAACATGGAGCTTGAGTTAGCAAATGAACAGCTTTACATATTACTTGCTGGTGTCAAATCTTGTTAAGTTTACATTTTTGTGCTTTAATGTTAATAATGAAACTTCTAAGATACTACTGTATACACTAGTGCGACAACATAGGGGAAGACTAGGAAATGACTAGAGGTGCTGGATTGGATGTCTGACCCAAAAACAAAAACAAAAGAAAGCACACAGCATTGTAAGATTACAATGATACCGCCAATTATTCAACCTTTTTCATATCTGTGTCAAGTGCATGTTAGTCATTGAAATTAATGACAAAAATTATAGAAACATCATCAAATTTAAACAAGTTACAGCTTATTAAATTTCATTGTCAGGAAATATGCATCATTATCTGAATCATGAAATTCACTTAATAGAACTTAAACAATGAGTAAACTTGAATAATGTAAAATTGTTTCCGTTCCTGGAATTTCTTTCAGTATCAAATTTAGTTTCATGTAATTCCAAATACTATAGCACCATTCTGGTGTTGGTCCTGGGTGTTACATGTATTTATTTCACGATTATATTCATTAGTGTTTTCTCATGTTTGATTATATCCCCATAGAGTAACTGCGTCACTGATATCACATTATGTGACACTCTTTCGTTTACTGAGCAATGCTACCCGATCCGCCAATACACCGATTGCAGCGAATGCAAGGAAATATTATCCATAGCCTTTTCAGCCGAAGTGTCGTGCTAACTTAATTTTATGACACTGATATTTACAGTGCCTTTTAAATATAAATTCAGAACTAAATTTACATTGGATTTTCAATATTAGGTAAGTTTTTTCATGTTTTTATTATGTGTGTAAGTAACAGGATATTATATTTGGATAGGACTGGACTGGACTTCTTTGGTGTGATACCCACCAAGGACAACCCACAAATTTCTAGTTGGATCATTTGGGTGGTGACTTGGGCAGCACATCAGAAAACAATCCCCTACACTTTTCATGTGCTCATGGGCCATTTTGCACTTAAACGTCTCATTCGCATTTCAGCCTCTCAGCTGAAACACAGAGAGAGCAGCGTCCGTGGCGGCTCTAGAATATATTTTCTGGGGGGGCTGAGCTGTCCGACAGGGGGACTTGAGCTCGTAGGCCTGAGCTGGAGAAGTGTTTGAAAAAGTGTTCCCCCTCCCAAATGAGGTTTTTTTAAGAATGAACCTCTTGATGGGCAGAAATGACACTTTCTTATTGTGACAGATGTGTTGGCTAGGCGTGGGCCTATTTTTATATATTTTTTAGTCCAACTGCCCGACGAGCTCTGTCCAAGGGGGGAGGGACTTGACCTGTCCGGTGGGGACTTAAGCCACTGCTGTCCCCCCGCTGGCGCCACCACTGAGCAGCGATGGGAATTGAACCGGGGACCAAGCGTTATCCATGGTTTAGCACACACATAGTGGCTACCACCAGTTTAGCCGACTAAGCTAGCTAGCTGCTCAAGTGTAATAAATAAAACCATGACTTAGCTATGTACCTGTACTCTTGGTATAGATGCACTCATCTTACTATATTATTGCCCTTTGATTTTTTTTCATTTGTTTTATAGAGTTCCAACCCATCTCTAACTCTATCCAGCATTGCATGCTCCCTTCATATCCTACTATTTTATTGTATTTTAAATGATGCTTGTTTTCCTATTCAAACTTCAGTATTTAATGTACATCCTTTTTAAGAGCTCAACTATATCCTGTTTGTGTATCACCTGAAGAGGTTCACTATGTGAACGAAAGCTTGTACATCAACTAATTAGCGTTTTAAATTTATTTATTTATTCTTTCTTTAAAGTGATAGCATTCTCAGTGACACACTAAAACATCATTCGCTAATTTATAAATAACAATGCTTATTTTTCCATTTATGACATGTTCGTACTTGATGTTACCCCACCCTCTCTTGTTTTTCTTTCCTTAAAATTGAGTTTAATATCCTATCACAGGTGTTTCAACCAAAGGTTGTGGTTTTTTTAATCTGTAAAGTACTATGTTAACCTCATTACTCACTGATTTTTTAGTATTAAGTCATCATTATAAAGGTTACATCAATTAGTCATGATCTAGATTGATTGATTGCTTCAGCTTTGTATAAATTTAATTACATTTTTTGAACTAATTAGACACTATGTTGACAATACAAATCTACAAACCTTTTCAGATAATGTAGACACATAGCATAAGATGATTTCTGTAGCAGTTGAGCTCGCAATTTGTGACCCTGAGGCGTGTTTCGTTTTTATGTTCACCACACTGAGTATATTGGTTCATGTTATGTTTTACTTGTCAACCTTAAACTCATTTCAAAGCATCCGGACTGCAAAAGATACAGTAGCTGCAGTCAGCTCAAGTCAAAGTGTCAATCATAAAACTATTTACCAATCAGTTCACACTAACCTAAGTGGGTGGGGCATAACCATATATGGAAAGTTTGTGACATTAATAATGTTGGAAGCAATGAAAGAATTAATGTAAAATTAAATATATGAAATGAAGTTTACAGAAACAAATATTTTGAAAATTTGGTTAGGAAAAACAAATTACGTAAGACTGTAAATTAGGGAACAGATTATGCACGTTTAATAAGTTAATGGTTTTTATAATGTCATAGTGTGCTTAAGTCTAATGTAGAACTTAACCATTTCCTCCTTATCAAAACACACAGTTGTATAAACTGACCTGGGGCATGTGTGAGAATTTAAACAATTATGTTTCAAATTCAAACAAGGGAAACACAAGTTACAGGTTTGTCATGGTGAAAAAAAAAGTGAAATTGAAAGTTTCGTACGTGTCTAATTGGATGTGGAGAAGACTGAGACACGGAGTACTTCACTTTGACACTATACAGTTCGTGGAGCGCTGAAAGCAAGAGCATATGTTCATATAACGGGCTGGAGATGACGTCAGTGTATTAGCCTAGCAGGAACCGACGGATCATGGGTGAAACTAGAGCAGTTGCCTCTAGGCTTAGCAAACTATGTTTGTAGGTCATTTTCTAATGGTCACTGATCAGATTTTGGAGTTTAGTTTAATGAATGAGAGTACTAGTAGGTTAACGACTAACAAAATGCTTTTTTTTTTACTCATTGCCAAGATATGTTCAATCATGTTTATGTCATGTCTTGTTAATAGGATCCTATGAGCATCCTTCATCATGTTTTTCTAAGAGCTGCAATGCAACGTGAAAAGAAATCTGGAGTGTAGACTAGAAATTGGAAAATTGATTTGAATAGAAATATAATTTCAAAGCATTTAAAGTGTTTAAACCATAAACATAATTATTATTCTTACAAACATACATTAACCAGCATCCTAGATACACCATCAATATCATCCATTTTTAAAGGAACTCCTAGATTTTAATACTTTAATTTCATATCACAAATAACATACACAAAGTAAATGACAACATGGTGAGGTTATGCTTCTAGGGTATAGTATAAAATTTTTAATTCTATACTCCATAGATCAGTGGCAGATTCAGGATTTCAAAACATAAGGGACCTCACAGTTATAGGATCTACTGTAGACCACCTCAGCCCCAGCATGGTTGGGGCTCAGGTAAGAAATTTTATGATCATGAGACCTCCAGATGATTTTTTTTTCTCCTTAATTCTTTTATAATTTAGAAAATTTAGAGGGATGGGGAAGGGCGATTGTAGGTTCTGGCTGCCCCATCCCCCTGAATTCACCACTGTAGTTTAGGCTAATCTATTTCTTACAAGAACCAAATTCAAGTTATCACCATGCTCTTCACTTGTTCATGGAAGATAGTGAATTCTGGATGCTTTATAATCACCATAAAAACAAACGATATCAGTTCCACCAGCGTGTCCTTCAATTCATCACGCAATCATCAATGTGCCCTTCGATCCATCACGCAGACATGCTGACAGAATAGGGAGCTTTCGATTTGTCCGACGCGACGCGACGCTAGAACGGAATCACTCATGCGTAACCATCCTATCTGGCGTCCTACGTTATCTGCATACGTAGATTTAGCCATATTGTGTTCCAGAATCTACTCAACGAGGTGACCTTAACGTTCTCGCATGCGCAGATGACTTTTAGTGATGTCATTACGTTCTACGTCCTACCGTCGTTGTGCAATTGAAAGCTCCCTAATATTAAGTAACTGCAGACAGAGGAAAGTCCATCAATATTGAAGTCAAACTCTTAAAATTAATGCTCAACTTCGCTAGACAGGCCAAGTAGTTATCCGCCAACTAACGTAACATATTATATTTCTTGTATTCAGAAAGTGAATTGGTCAGTATACCATCAGAAAATCCACTACTCTTTCCTGAAAAAATGTAGCGTTCCTTTTTATGCGCAGACCTATATATTATACAAGGCAGGAGCGGATCCAGATATAAAGGGCATCCCAAAGGGGGGCCTAAGGGATCTGGGGCATGTCTCTGCAAAATGCTTGTTTTCTGTACACCCGGAGATAACCTCTGAGGTGTTTTGGTATCCTGAAGTGCCAAGTAGCAACAGAACATACATCATACTGAGACAACTACAATATAAATCGTTATATGGTTACTATTATATTGTCTCAGCCTCATGTAATAGAAATACCATAACAGTTTTAAACATTCTTTTTCAATAACTCATGTTCAATCCTTGAAATGTCAACAGAATTTGAAAAAAATAAAATACTCCAATGTATTTAAAAAAACACACTAATAAAAAACTGAAGTACTTTCAACCTGAAGTTCCGTATTTATTTTACATTTAAATACTAAATCAATAATAATGTACACTCAATATTCTGCATAAAAAATATTGCATAAAATGTATTAGAAAATGACAACGTAGAACATTTAGCATAATGTGCTGCAGTTTTTATTCACAATACAGCATACGCTTGTATACGCAAACTAATTACAAACGCAAGACTTGAGTACTAATACACGTTAAGGTGATGGAAAGGTCAGAACATCTCGCGGGATCAATATTCCATCATTAATCTGTCCAAAGAGATATCCTAACATGCCCTAGTGCAAAAAAAAAACTATGCATATTGTCGTCGCACTCAACGTTGCTCTAGGGGATAAGCTGATAGGAAACGGATGAAACGCTTCCTAAATCGTAGGAAAAATAAAAGTAAACCTGACTGTATTGTGACTGATTATTTCTTTAATTTATGTTTTCCTTTTCCACTGGTAAGACAGTGTGTTACACTCTGACATTATGCACATGCCATATGCAATTATGGACTACTGACATATCAAAGAAAAACAAGACAGAACTGGGTTGATTTGATTTTTCCCCTTTATTTTTTTCAAATTATTTCTCTACATATTAAAGCCATTTTTTGTGTAAAATAATAGTATTTTACTTTAAAATCATTCATAAACTTGATTATTTTAATTTAAAATTTCATTATGTAGGGAAAATGGTCCTTAAAATTTAAAGGGGTCTGAATTCTAGGCTGGCTACTTTTATAATGTCCTTGGGCAACGCACTTTATAAGTTGCCTCGTTCCATGCAGACATAAATGTGGTAGGCTTGAATACCCATGCACTGATTACAAGCTAAAACATTATGAAATACTCCCTTGGGGTACTGCGTTTCAAAGGTGTTTGATCCAATGACCGGGATAATAATCTGAAGTACACATAGGCCTTGGACTTATCACCGAAATACCATAAAGCCAGCTCTGTGAACCTTTCCATCCTGGAGGAAAAAGTGGTAAATTTGAAGGCCAACTGACTACTAGCTGATGCATTACGGAATTTACTTCCTCCGCGAGGAGATGAGTTCCGTAGTCGGGGTAATAACGTGATGTGCATCGAGGCCTTGAAATAATAACCAAAATAATATAATGTTGATGTACAACTTCATGGTACAATTATAACATATGATAACAGTTGTTTGTGGGCTAATATGAAATTATCATTACTGTACACAGTGAATGATTTATGTATATTTACAAAACCTAATACTAACAAGTGTTCATGAATAGCATGATAGGCAGAAGCTATTGAGAGTGCATACAGGCATTTCAAGTCTTTGGCAAGCTGCAGGAGTTTTACTAAAATTGATTTAATCATCTGGATTCAAGGAAAGGACAGAAAATCTCTCATAATTCTAGAAGTCTCACAGTGTAGTAATTGGATGGTTAAATGCTTTAAACTTATATAATTCCGAAGAAATATACATTTCTTATTTTTGGAGATTTCAAGGCAATGGAAGGCATACAAAAATTTTATTTTTATTTGAAATCATCAATATTGGCGGGCAGGTGGTTTGCGAAACAAGTTATAAAAAAAGTCTCGCCTCACTAAATGTTTACCTAATTCTTTCTCCTGTCATCTGTTAAAAACATTATTCTCGGATTTGTTCAAGATTGACTTTTCAAGCAAGTAGTATAATTTTAATCACAACACAATGTTTTTACTATTATTTCTAGAATGCAAAGGTAAAAGGTAGAAGAATAACTCATAACTCGCAGCATCATTGTGCTGAATTGTATATGGGCGTGGTCCGTGACTACATATCCACCGTAGAGGTGCCTAAATGTTCACATCATTCCACAATGACAGGGGTCAAAATGAACCGTAGCATCGGGGTAATCCCCTACTCTTCCAAAAGATGCAATGGATTCTTTAAAAAGGGACGTAATCACCCCTTTTCCCTTAGTTTTTAAATATTAAAAAATCTATACCTCATTAAACCATTTTCAATTTTTTTGTTAATTTTTCCTCTGGAGCCCGACTTTAACATTTGAACTAAGAGAAAGGAGGGGTGGAGATGGTGGGAGAACTGCTGCAGATGTGAATTTTAAAAAGAAAAAAATAATTATTTCCAGTGGGTGTGTGTGTGTGTGTGTGTGGGTGTGTGTGTGTATGTGTGTGTGTGGGTGTGTGTGTGTACTTTATCAGAAACATTTTTATGTACGACATTAAATTTCTCATTATTGATCATGGCTCTGTTCATGTCATAAAATCATCCGTCGTGTTCGCTGAATGCATCAGCACCAGAATATAATACAGTATTTCATTAAAAGATTATATTACAAGTATTAGCCAAGAACATATAACATTTCAACAAGCAATATGAAAATCATGCTATGCTCTAATGTCATTTAGCACTAGAATCATCATGTGTGTAATCTTGACATTGTGTGGGCGTTACACGCCACACGCAGGTTCAACTTGACTCTGGCAACATGCCTTACAAAAATTGCTGCCAGCATCTCATACAAATGACTTGAACTGGTAAACACAGGCTGGTTGAATAGATATCGTGAATTGTTCAAGCTAAAATTCTGAATTCATGCAGTATAAACACCAGTATAATTTGTTCCTCCTTTGGTTTGTATTATCTAATCAGCCTTTATTAAATATGCATACAAACAAAATCTTAAAATTAAAATTAGTGGAAATTGTTATTAATTATCACAAATTATAATAGATTAAATTAACAGCTTTTAATAATAATATATTAATAGCAAAATATTTATTCAATCAATTACCAGCAAGAATTCAGTAGTGCAACAGCCTGCACTATAATATACGTGTATCAAGTTTTAATTTAAATTTGATTATCATAAATTAACCAGATGGTAAATTTAACATTTTTTGCTCTTATAACAAAACCGGAATTTAAACTATACATGATATTAAAAACTGACCAAGATTAAGAGTTAAACTATTTCTATGATCAATAAAATCAATATTATAAAAGTATCCTTTTAAAAGTTTATAAAAATCTCACTCAAAACCTGGTTCATTTATCTATATTGCAATTATTACCAAGATAACAAAATGAGGATGACATATTTACTGTATGACCTCCTAAATAGGATTCCTATATATACACATAGTCTCTCAGTTTTAAGCCCAGCACCCTCAAACATGAAATTGGGCCAAGTTTGGAAAGTGGGAGGAGGGGGGAGAGACTGGGCTTATACCCAGAGAATCCCTATTCATTAAAAACTCGAAATTTATAGGGATGACCAAACATATATTTTCAATGCAAGTAGTTACAAAGTCCCTACAGTAAGCTACTTATTCAAATCATACCCTGGGCTTATGCCCGAGAAAACATTGGTACATGAATTAGGATGTAAAATAGAGGGTGGGCTTATACTTGAGGAGGGCTTATGCCTGGTGAACTACAGATATACTCCTTTATTAGAAACTTGTATTATTATATCTTTGCTTATGATCTATGAGGAATCAAACTATAGAGGGTGCTATATAGATTTGTGAAATTATTTTCATTTTTGAAGTTCAATGAAAAAATTAATTTACCATTTGAATAGCATACAATACCTTCTTAAAATGTAGATTTAAATTGTTTCTTTAAGAACACAACCACAATAAAATAAAATTTTAAAACATTGAATAGGCATAATTATTTTTTTAAATAAAAAAAATAAATTTCAATATTACCTAAATCAATTTTCTTTGAACAAACATACAGGTCTATGATCAAACAATAAACAAAGCATAGTACTTTTTTCATGATAAACAATTAAGAATATCAAAATCATATAACCTGCAAACAAAACCTAATTTCATATAAAAATAAAAATTACACATTGATAATATAATTAATCACATATATATCTTAACCACCTGTGATACTGTATACTACCATGAGAATAGACAAACAAAACAACAGAAGCTTAAAACTAACAGTAATGTGAAAATATATGGAGCAGCAATAAAGTAGCAGGCTTATAATCAAAAGATTGAGGGTTCGAATCTGAGGTTCACCATTGTGTGTGTCCCTAGAAATTTATCGTTTTTTATCTTATTACTTTAATATATTTTAGGTAGTTAGCTGCAACATTAGACTTATTGAATACATCTTAGAGTTTGAGTACTTTGTCTACTCTATATTTGAACCAATTGCCTGGGTAATGGTATTAATACAGAAGTAATGACTCCACTCTACACTGACTCTGGAAGATGAGTATGTGTTTTATGAGTATCTGACCCAATGGGCTGGGAAAATAGTGTCAAATACAGAAGCCTTGGACATATTACTAAACAGTATACTATGACTAACAGATTATATAATAATTTAATTATATAAATTAATGAATCATTCACTGTCTATTTAAGATATTCTATTCAGAATACATTGAGTCTTCTGAAATATAAAGTTCAACTACCAGTACCTCTGATAATGACAAAGCTATTTTTCTGACTTTCATAAGTTTCAAAGACAATATCTATCAGTTATCTAAACAAAGGAATGACTTTGAAAAGGTTATATGTCAATCACTTGTAAAAGGTTCAATGCACTATCACATGTACAATTATGAAACTAAGGATGCACTCAAATTTTGTCTAATTCCAGTACATAATGATTCGAAATAAATTTTATAACCACCAAAACAACACACTCCACAATTAACATGGAATACTGCCATCACCAAAATCACTACCTACTGTTATCATCTTCACCACCATCATCCAATGATAATAACTCCCTACATTATAATGGTCTACACTAACAACAACATTTATAAATGAACACATTTTACCAGTTCATGTGATAAAACACCATGGCAACATACTACTCTACACATCACCTCAGCACCCATCTCCACTGCCCAGATTAAAGTAATTTCATGGGTTTCCTATCACAATACCCTTCTCCAAAGTAAATTTTAGAGCTTATCCATATAGACCTAAGCTATCTCACAGGTCATTCTCATGAGTATTTTCTTGTACATTCAACCCTACTCTAAAAATGCAACCTATTATTTTATCTGTAAAAACTACAAAAAAATGTAATGTATTTTTTCTGCACTTTTCTGTATTGTTTTGTAGATCGAGAGATGACATCGACAAGCATTGCGGGAATCTGAGAGAATTGGTGCAACACAGCAAAAGAGAGAATGATTTGGCGTCAACATGCTAAGGCTTTTGTCCTGCAGTGGACTGACATAGCGGATGATGATTATTATTCTGTAGTCTCACCAAACTCCTACTGTATTAAAAACTCTTCTTTTTCTACATTACTTTTCTATTTATGTCTCTGTTATATTATCCACAGATCTGTTTCCATATGCCTGTGGGTTTCAGTATTTGTATTCTATATTCAACAACAGAGTCCTGGGCATACAAAAACAGAGACCTGGTATGCGAAAACAGGACATCGAAAACACAGGCTATGTTCCCACACACGGCGTAAGGCTGGCTTAAGCCTGGCGTAGCGTATGCCTTTGTGCGTGAACTAGGCAGTGGCGTTGTTAAAGCCACTCACTACGCCACGTCCTTGGCGTTATTAACGTTATACCTGCAGACCCCAGATGAGCTAACGCCAGTGATGCTTGAATGATTTGACCTCATTTCAAGAGATTGACCAATCACGATTGCAATATATTAGCTACTTTGGTCTCTTTTCTGTGCTCTCTATAATGAAATGGTAAAGGGGTTCCTTTTCTATTGCATTTTACTTAGTTATAATGTATATGATTTATTGATTGTGTTTTGTAAGATATTTTAACCATTTAGACTGTCTATTAAAACATGCAACATCAACAATGCTAGCTGAAAAATCAAAAGTAAAATTGTTCATTTAAAATACAATAATCATATAAGTTCACTTCGAACAATTCACAGATTTAAAAGTTTTCATGATGCACTGTTAATTTTACTACTGTTAACATGTACATTATTTAAAACTGAAAACTATTCCACATAGGCCTATATTACTGCTAGTTTAACGAACGCCGTTTGTGTGAACACTTTGGAATTTTAATCCGTGGATTAGCTTACACCTGGCGTAAGCCAAGCAAGTCTTACGCCGTGTGTGTGAACATAGCATTAGACCCACTAAAAAATTCAAAAAAATAGCGTATTACTCATTAATTAATCGTACACAATCATAAGCATATCAAAACAATGAGAGTCAAATGAAAGAACCTAATTGTATTAAATATTTAAATAAAGTTCACCAATGTGTTTTAGATTCATAGAAGATTTACAAAATGTCACAGGAGTGACAGGTACCACACACATCAGCATCATGGTATTTACTGTAACTTTATAGAAATGGTAAGTTGCAGGATACAAAAAGATACCAGGGGTACAGTAATAATATATGGTCAAAAATAATCCGAGTGAAAATACCAAGAAAAGTAAAGGCGGTTTACTTTTGCCTACAATCAATGCCATTGATGTTCTTTTAACGTTTTGGAGCACTTATTTATACCTGCCAGCTTTGTTGGAGTCTATTGCACCAGGCAAAAAAGAATTTATGTAGCGCCCTGTATGTAAAAATCACAAATTAGAGCACCCTCTATATAATTTACTTTGAAATTGTAGTCGTGGAACTGCTACTACTGATTACAGTCATCAGTCGGTATAGCTTCGTTAAAAAAATTTTAATGGTCTGTGTTCACATTTTAATAACAAATTCACTATATTTTTATGAATTTTAGGATATATGATTAGCCTATGACACATTTTATCTTTCATAAAATGTTTATGATGCGTATATAATACAACATAGGCGTTAGATGTACAGTAAAAAGTGGATGTTTGTGGGTGGGACCCGCACATTATGTGTGAGAGTTGGCAGGTGCAGAAGACTTGGAATAATAATTTGTATGGGCATCGCTGGGAAAACAGCACTTTTGCCCAAATGTGTACTACTTTTTAATCATGATTATTCTTGTGTTAAATCATCACTTTCAATGAAAAATAGCATTGCCATTGGTGTACCTTTTGAAAACTGATTATAAATTAATAGAACAATCCTACCTGACTTTAAATTGAAAATCCAATGCAACCCTACCGCACCACATCAAAAGGAACTCAAAACTGGCGCGGAAATTCGCATGGTTGAAAAAAAGGTGCACAGAATCGTGAATATTTATACATAATTATAATTAAAATACTTGTATACTGAGACATAAGCCAAAGCCCAATTCTTCTGCAAAATTTACGCTGACACTGGCCCATATTTTCGAAATGCACGCACGGAATTCTAGGCCTAAAATTATTGTGCGGGACACCGGAATATATTCTCCGTGCAGGCCATACCAGAGTTACCCGTCCAACGCAAGCACCATGAATTCACACACCTTCGTTGTTTGTTTGGTTAGTAGTCTCTCAAGAAAAAAACATATAAAAATCAGACCAAGGGGCATTAAAAAGCTATACAACGTACCTTCACATGTTACTCTTGAATTCACTGCATATATATCTAAGTAAACGTACTATACATTTATGATAATTATTCAAGAATAAAACTTTCTTTAAAACCCAAAATATCAAAACAAACACACGTGCAAAGAGAAAAACAAAACATGGAACCTAAATAACTAAAGAAAACCATGAACATCGCTTTAAAAAAGAATATTGAACATTATTATAATCTTATTATAAAAATTAATACTATTTGATAATAAAATGATTTAAAAATCTAATTAGGATTATATTCTTGTCAAAGTTACATATTTATATTATTTTACAGCAAAATATATTATAAGTTATTGGACGCCTCTTTAGATTTTATGTTAAGAGGTCAAGTCAAAGGGCGTGACAGATGACACACAGCTCGAACAACATGTTACGCCGGGAGTTATCATTTATTTTACTCTTAATATTTTTTTTACAAGTTAATTGTGAGGTTTGTGAAGACGGAGATGAAGATTGTGAAGCAAATGAGACAGTAGATGATAAATATAGTAAAGGTAGTTACGATAATTATTTTTCTAGGCTT
This sequence comes from Anneissia japonica, assembly GCF_011630105.1. Lineage (NCBI taxonomy): Eukaryota > Metazoa > Echinodermata > Crinoidea > Comatulida > Comatulidae > Anneissia > Anneissia japonica. The sequence goes on along the minus strand of NW_022702449.1, from coordinate 706,955 downwards.
GTGTTTTATTTCAGACCTAGGCTAGGTAAGCCATCCTAACTAAGCTAAAAACGACACGTCAGACTTCGTGTCTTGTCAATCGGTAAATAAAGAAATCGGGGCTAGGCTGCCGGGGCTGACATAGGCCTACCTTATTTTTATACCTCCCTGGACATAGCATAGACAGTGGTTAAGCGTATACTTTACATGCATGAGATCATTAATGTAATAATAGGGAACTTGGCGGCGCTAATGTACTCTAGGTAGGCCTAGTATTACTCCATCCTAACCCTAAACCTAACTTTTAACCTTAACTCCAGTATTAGTATTGCTATTTTAATGTTGTTGATGTTAGTGTTAGGGTGGAGTACTAAAGTACATTTCATATGTAGTCTAGTAGTACAGTTTATTTTGTATAGTACAGAGTGATGCCTATGTAGTAATGAAAATCTTGACTTTTAACTATATATTTTACAAACAAGGCAACATTTGGAAATGAACACAATGAGTGGGTTTGATAAGGTCACAACACCAAATACATTTCTAGGCAATGGGGCGGCATATCCGAGAGATTTGCTTGATCCCAAACCTTGAGACAACGCTTAACGGGAGGTGTTGTTTAATAGGAAGAACACCATAAAGGCATGTGTGATACCATGCATACATACAGTGGGCCAAAACTATAAAAAAGAAAAAAACAGGCAAAGCAGCATTTGAGAATTTTAGCCAAAGCCTAAGTATGTGATTGTCACCAATGCATTTGTCAAACAGCATTTCAAAAAATATAGTGATAGTGAATATAGGGTTGGCATATTTTGTTCAACCAATGAGAATTTTTCACTTCTATGCTAATTTTTCAAGACTTTCGTGGCTAAAAACTGAATCACTATTATACTTATATTCTATTCCATTCAGCTGCTCAATGGAAGCCTTATTTAGATGCCATCAAGACTGCGGTGGATAATTACAAGCCTTGCAATCAAGATGATTGCACCTGCCACATTGAGTAAGGACTTTCGTTTCCAAGACAATATTTTTACCTGGGCAGGTTTTAATTTGCCCTACTATAGGCTTAATATGTTTATGTTGTAGGTTTTTTATTTGTCTGCTTTTTCTTTTTTTTTTTTTATTGTGATTATATCATACATATATCAACTATGTACCATGATATAACATTTTATTTGAAGATTCAATGTGGCCTTAATCTAATAGAAATATTTGATAGCACCCTTCCCATCTCATCTGTTTCTCAACGATATAATTTTCAACTAGGCTGTCTCACCCATCGGAACCGTTGCCGATTACATAAGTTGTATGTTAACCAGGACTCAGCCTGGAGCTTGACCAACTACAAGATCCATTTCTAATTGTAATTAATTTATTCCTCGACCTACTGTAGTTTAGTAATTTTTAAGCAGTGTTTTAGTTATGAAGCACCTCATTTCCACATAATTCACAAAGATATTGGCATATCTCAAAATTTATACTCTTTTAAACTTAACTCTTTGAAGTCATTCATTTCATTAAGCCCCACTGTCATCATCCGCTAAAATAAGGGTAAGTGCATCACTGACGTTGAATGATTGCTTCCGATTTAGCCATTTTGAATGCTTCTGCACATCCAGTTGCTGCAACAATAAGGAATTCCCCTAAATTACTCATTAAATAGAGACCAGCAGCACTAAAATTCAGTGCGTATATAATTCGGAGCGGGCTTTCTGCGACAGTAAATTAGTCCGTATATTATACGGACCGCGACTTCAAAGAATTAAGCAATTTATTAATAGATAAATTTGTATATTTTTTTGTCAGATTTTAACAAGTTATAATGTATTGTTAATATTGTAAACCTTTTAACTTTATCTTTCTTTTGAATATTTAATATTTTACTTGTTTTATTTTATGTTTTAACAAGGGCCCTTAATGATCAGTTCCTGCAGGTGGATAGGTCACCTTCTTTAAAAATGGTAATAAATAAATAAATTATAAAAGAGAGGCACTATTCAAGAGAATAACAAACACTTGGCAGGAATTTTTTTTTTCATTATATAAATTCGCAAAATCTGCTACAAAATTACATGTACCCAAATTTAATGGGTGGAAAATTTATTCCGAAACCTTTTTTCTGGAATAGAAGTCATTGTACGTTGCTGGTAATCAGTTAAATTGAGATGCTATCCTGTTGTTTTGGTTTAATATTTTGTATGAAAAATATATTATAATAATAATTTTAATTATTTACAAGAGAGAGAGAATCAATCATTAATTTATTTTTAATTACTCTACATCAATTTACAGTGTTCTTGAGAAAGATATGGAGGTATGGAAAAATAAAGGTGGAATCACACAGAAAGATTTTGAAGATGCCAAACAATTTGGTACTCATTACCAAATCATCAACCACAAGATGTACCGGGAAGATAAATGCATGTTTCCTGCGAGGTAAGTTTAACAAGAATCCAGATAATGTCCTTAAATTCAATTTTCTCTTCTTATCAGACCAGTGCATTCTACATTATACATGGTTCACATTCTATCAGGTATCTTGATAAACTCAGACAATACTTTTATTATACCTTGTGTTCATCGATAATGGAAGTTTCAAATAAAAATAATATCTTAACCAACACACTGCCATGAAAAATCTTTTCCTTTATTTTTATTACCTATGTTGCTGCTATAAAATCTTATTTGAAATCTTTATTTCTTCCTCTCAAAAAAATATAATTTATTATCAATTCGGATACTGAACTGCTTTTATTGCACATCTCATTCTTGATCGACCACGTTATAGGATCTCAAGCAAAAGCCTTAGGGAGCCCTTAACTTTTTTAACCTCCAAAACTCACGTTTTTTCCTCAATAAAGTTTTATCTATTATTTCTGTCATGACATTTCTCCTTTGCTTTTTTTTCAAAATAAGGAAGCAAAAGTAAATTTTTATTTTATTTCATTCACCCTTTTAGGCCTTTAAAAAAGTTTTTGTATAAAAATGTCTCACCTAAAGAAGAGAAACACAGATGAAGTCCACTGTCCAACCACACACAATGACACCAGCATCAGACTCAAATGTAGGCCTTCTGTACGAAGCCTGACTACTGCACTACATGTTTCTCATATTTTATCCATTTTACCACACATAAATGTATTATATAATGCCTTATACACAAGGCAAGTAGGAGAGTATAAAAGAAGCTTCATTTTTATGACAGGATAATCTAGTAAAGAATGTTTTTTTTTAAATTATTTCATCAGGTGTAGTGGAATAGAACATTTCATCCTCAAGATAATTAAGAAGCTTCCAGATTTAGAGTTCATCCTCAACCCTAGAGATTGGCCTCAGAGTCCTAAATATACCAAAGCCAGACCAGTCCTCTCATTCAGTAAGGTAAATTACTACTCAATTGTCTCCTGGTGTACTGACTGTTTACCACCAGAAGGACCCCACTGAAAACAGGGCTGTAAAAAGTTGGTGCTTGAGTATTTTAGGGCTGGGCTAGCATTAAATGAATTAAAATTAGACCAATATTCAATATCTGATATATAAGGGCTAGCAATTATTTTAGCAAATCTAGACCTTGGTCCAGCAAAAAAACTTTTTACAGCTCTGGAAAAATTAGTCTTTGGAATTTTGCGGGTTATCCTTGGTGTTCTCACCAAATAAATCCAACCCTTTAAAATGATTAATAGTTTGTCCATGAGAGTACATTGAGTGTAGGAAAGGGATCAAAGGTATTACAACAGAATTTCCAGAATTTAAAACAACTGCCACCTGAATGCCCAGGTACCATGAGTGAGTGATTTAGAATTAATAGTTTTGTGTGAGATAGCTGAACAATAAGGAATTCTTCCTATCGATTGGAAGAAAGTTATACATAGTGCATGGACATGGAGAAAGTATCCAATGACCAAGAGTATGAATGCGTCATGAGCACCCAGGCACTATACAACACTCCAGCAGCTGCATTTAAAGACTGGGTAATTTTGCTTGTTTCAGGTGGAGACCCAGCATTGGGACATCATGTATCCAGCCTGGACTTTCTGGGAAGGTGGACCAGCAGTATGGCCAATATTTCCTACCGGCCTAGGAAGATGGGATTTGTTTCGGGAATCTTTAGATAAGTATGTTAATGAATTACTATTTGATATTTCTATAGGTTTAATTGATTTAAATTAATTTTGATTTAATGAATTTTTTGGCAGCTTAAAATGAATAATATTTTGAACACAGGTTAAGTCTATAGTCAATGCATTGGCATATTCAGGATGTTGAAAATTGGGGGTGGGGGGTGGTGCTGAATAGAAATGTTACAGCCACTGAATCAGTAGGGACGGAGCGTCCGTGGTTATGGCTACACCATGAATTGGTTGTAAGCGATTAAATAACTTATACTCTGCCATATATTTCCATTAATTTATTATTATTTTTGTTTGTTTAAGCAAACCCGCACCACTGAACCCCCCTCCCCCTTCAACCTCAGCTGTGGCCCTGCAATACAACATGTAATCTATCTGTGCAGTGGATCTTCCTGGATCTGAAGCAATATTTTAACAAATACCGATAACAGTTAGCGCTTCATCGACTATAACTTGTATTAAGGGTGGTTTCTTTGAGAAAAACAGGTGCACCCTGGTGGGCTCCAGGAAGAGAGATTTTGTGGGGGGGGGGGGTCAGGAAGGGAAATCTTTAGAGATGAGGCATTCTAGCATATGTAAATGGCTTATTTCATCACTTTACCCTTTACCTTTAACTTTGATGGTTTCTTTATTTTTTTATTATTTATTTATTTATTACTTTACCTTTAACTTCGATGGTTTCTTTATTTTTTTATTATTTATTTATTTATTTGGTATAAAATACTCAAAATGTAACAAAGGTTGAAATACTTTTGAGTTTACAATAGAATGCAAGGAAAGATGGTGGTTTTGTCGAAATTGAGGTTTGGCTACATCGTAGATACCTCCCCGGTTACTGCCCTGGTGTCGATGTTAATTTAAAAAATTTAATACAATAATTGTATTGTTTTGTTATATTTCAGAGAAGCTAAGAAGCTTCCATGGGATAAGAAAGAAACCAAGGCATTCTTCAGGGGTTCTAGGTAGGTTTTTAATAAGTTTTTTTTTAAAAAAAAAGGAAAATTCAATGGACCTGTGGATTAGTATGTAAAACTTTATATTGGTGAGTAAAACTTACTTTACAATGATGGAAAATCTGTGCTGTGGATGCTGGAAGGAAACCCTGGAATAACATGGACAAAATATGAATATTAGTGAGATATGGAAAACATGGATGATATAGAAAATGGTGGCTATTGTTGATATAGAAAATCTGTATTTTATTTCTATGTAAATTTTTTTTAAATGTTGAAATTATTTATCATCGTGTAGAGTATTCTGAAATTGCGTGAAGCAATATGGCATATATGTTTTGCATCGGTAGATTTGTATATTTAATATCTTGGTTTGTATTAATTCAATTCAATCTTTATTGTCAAACACATTAAAATATACAGTTTGAAATTCCGGTTGTTCACAGATTAAAAATAAAAATATACTTATTGATACAATCACATAAAGCAATTAAAATTATTTCAAATGAAATGGCATGGAACAATATGCATATATGTTTTACATCTGTAGACTGTATATATATATATATTTTCTTGTTTTATATTAAAGCAATTAAAATGTTTTGTTTATTTCAATTGTTTACATTAATAAAATTGTTATAATTATAGCATTGTTTAAATGTCAACAGCTGCCAATGTTTAGAATTAGATGGCTACAATTAACCACTACCAATATTTTTTATATTAACACAGTTTATGACTGCAATACTGCAATGTTATTAATTCTATATGGCGATATATTGCTGTTTGTTTGGAAATAAATAAACTAAAATGTTTACGTCTCAGTTGTGTACCATTACAGAACTAGTGCAGAGCGTGACCCTCTTGTGCGGTTATCTCAAAAAGAACCTGACCTGGTTGATGCTCTTTATACAAAGAATCAAGCTTGGAAATCAGATGCTGTAAGGTTTCATGATACTTTTGTTATATATTCAAATTCAAATAAACATTTATTTATTTATTTAATTTTTAATATTTTTTATTTATTTATTTATTTAAATTAATTTATTTTCTAATTTTTTTAATTTATTCAATTTCTTTTTTCTAGTATTTTCTTCCTTGCATAAATGGTACATACAAAAGTTTTAAAAAGTTATACAATAGTAGTCCTAAATAAATAAATCTTAAAAAAATAATTTTTACTTAACAATTTAAAATTATAAAACCGTATAACTTAAATTAAAGGAAAGGAAATAGGCAAATGCCCGAGAAGATAAATATTTTTTGTTTGGCCAGCCTAAAAGTAAAAAAACATAGATTAGAAAGACAGACAAAACAATAAATGGGTAGACAAACAGTACAGTATATATTGTTGATTGTTAATTTCTATTTCTAAATACTTGACTTATAGTTTGCTTAAGGATAAGCCAAAGAATAATAAATAATGTTGCAATGACTGATCTAACCATTTTTTAAAATCTGGCATTTATTTCATTTATTATATATACTTAATTATTAATTTATATGACATTTATTGTCAATATATTGTTATATTTGTACTGTCTATTTACTATATTTTTTCATAAGATATTTGTAATTGTGCCTTGTACAATTTATTATGTGATTTATTTATTTCAAGCAATCAAATTAACTTGAATCTTGAAAAAAAAAATTAAAAAAAATTATGGATTTTCTTTTTTTTCAATATAATAGGATACACTACATCTACCACCTGCTAAAGAAGTAACACTAGAAGAACATTGTAAATATAAGTGAGTGAATGTCCAAACATAACACCAAATTATTTCATATTTAAAAAAGAAACATGTTAAGTTTTTTTTTGAATAATTTATCCTAAGAAATAATCACTATTAGATGGGTTAACCCCCCCCCCCCTTTATTTTATTCCACCTTTTTCCTCCAACTTTTAAATATTCAAAAATCTGTATCATTAACTGTTCCGAGTTTTTCGGCAAAAACCCTTTTTGTGTTTCAGAAAAATCAGTTGTACAACATATCTCAATTTTTCCAGAGCCTGGCTTTAACTCTGTCAAAAGGAACAAAGAATTAACTGTAATTTATTACAGTTTTTATTTTTGGATTGATGTAGTGCCTCATTTAAACAATCTCTTTTAATTAATTCTTACAGGTACAGTAGTTTACATAAGCAACATCGGAATTTATACAGGTCTAAAAATATTCTATTTAAAGAATGCAAATGCCAAACAAACAGATAAAATCTGTTTTGCTAGCATCTTTTTTATATTAATATAAACACATTAATATACAATGTATGTATTGCCATGGAGCTATTTATAGTACTATTAATATGTAATACAAATATATCCCATTGTATATCAGATAGTTATTCTTTTAAACTGTCATTAATATAAATATTCTATTTTTATAATGTTTCCTTTTAATCAAATAGACTGATATGTTGTTCTTGGTTTGTTTACGTGTACTATAGGTATCTTTTCAACTTCCGTGGTGTGGCTGCTAGTTTCCGATTTAAACACCTGTTTTTGTGCGGTTCTCTCGTTTTTCATGTCGGCAACGAATGGCTAGAATTTTTCTACCCGGCTATTAAGCCTTGGGTTCATTACATCCCAGTTAAACAGGATCTATCAGATGTAAAGTAAGTTATTTAAAGATATTAATATGTGTGTTGCTTGCTGAGACCATCTTAACTCAGTCAGCTAAATGGGTGGTAGCAACTTGGTGTGCGTTGAACTGTGCAGCTCCATTGAGAGCTTTGCATCCATCCCGAGGCAAAACGTAACTGATATTTTTGTCGATTTTGAGAAAATATCATTTGGGAGTATATTAAACACTTCTGAATTACCTGTGAAAATTTCAGGTCTCAACAATAATTCGTTTCGGAGATAGTGCCACCTATCTTTAGGCACAAAACTTAAAATCTAGTGATTTTTCATGGTAAAACAACGTAAATGCAAGATTATGGGGCAAAACAACGTATCTTTGATGAAGATACATTGTTTTGCCTCGAATGCTATTAAAGAAACTGTTTTGAGCTGAGTTCGGCACAGCAAAATCAACTGGTTGATGAGAGTTTTCATATCAATGTTCTTAATGACAACATTTGCACTGGCTAGATAATGCATATGATTGCCACAGACGTGATAAATTTTAAAAATAGGTCACAGTTAGCTAAAATACTGTACATGACATGTTTCCAAGGTAAAACAACGTATCTATGAAAATCGTTGATAGCCTTGCAACAAACCAACGGTTGTAATTAAAATTTTACATGTAATCCTAATGTCTATAGATATATAGTTCTGCAAAATTTCAGAAGGGTACAACAATTTATTGCCAAGTTGCAAACTCTCGAAAAGTGAACATTTCAAGTTGAATTGTTTTGCCACCGAACGGCTGCTTGGTCCTTGGGTCAGTTTCATTGCTCTCTACTTGTGTTTCAGGAGAGTGCTGGAATAAAAGTAACAAAAAAAAACATGCTGCATATCTTTTTCAATAAATAAGTTCAAGCCCAAAGTCTTATTTAATATATTTTAACTGTGATTCTAATATTCTAATAATATAATACACTATATTCATTCCTATGTGTTTTTTCCTTTATTTCAGACAACTTATTGAATTTGCCAAAGCTAATGAAGATGTTGTGAAAGAAATTACTAAGAGGTAATATGATTTTAGTTTGACTTTTTGATGTATGTAAATGTTTAATTATAAAAAATGACCGAAGTATTACACTAATCATCATGGCACATGTGGAGTTTTCAACCTGCCCACTCAATGAAAAAACAATTGTATTGTTTATCAGCCAATGTTGTGATTGCTATCCTCTGTTGATTCTCAGTTTCAAATAATTGAACAACATTGTATCTATTTGTTACTTGTAAATTTGGATAACCAACATGTAGTGAGATTAGCGTTGGCATCAGAGGTTTGCCAACAAGGGGTCCTAACATATTAGACGGAGGGGTCCGAATCAAGGGGTCGACTAGAGCCTCGGTCTACGTCTCAGAATTAAAAAAGCCCTGGTATGGTTCTGGTCCAAAATGTGCTTTTAGACCACAATATTAGGGATTCACAATCAAAATAACGTTATTTGGATAGGCAAATTATTAATTTTTTTAATTTTTGATCCGATGAAATAGTCATGGCGTCGGATGACAGGGGGTCCAAACCTGTCTGACGGGAGGGCAAATTGCCCCCTGTTTCACGCTGGCGCCACCACTGGGTGAGATCATCAGTTAGCAAACTATGAAAACTGTGGGCTAGCTCTTGAGGTTAGCTCTGGAAGAACCCATCCATAATGAATGCTTGGTAGGCAGTTGCTCATTAGGTGGTGTTACTAAAGAGTATAAAATGCCAAGAGGTCTGACTTCCTTGATTTTGCCTGCATGTAATGAAATAAATAATGCAGTACTACCACAAGATAGTGGCGCCCTATTTATAATTCAAATAGATTTCTTTACACGCAGTGTGCGTTTGATATGAAGAACGTCCTCTAAGTCATGGTAATACTTTTTGTGATAGGATTGCGTTTCAAAGAAAACCCAAGAGTCTGACCTCTTGCCATTCTAACCTCTGGTGTTACATGGCAATGTGATGTAGCGGCGTAATACAGTATTAAAGTATATCACAGAAATGTCAATATTAAATAATCAATGCCATGTACTTTTAAAATGCCATCATTTCTTTGTAGGGGGCAATATGTTATATGTAACATTCTTGTAGTAATTATCAATAATAATATGTAATGAATAATAAACTAATATTTCTCTCTGCAGGGGACGAGATTTTATATGGGACCATCTCCGTATGGAGGATGTTCAGTGTTACTGGTTGAAACTCCTCAAAGCATATGCAAAACAAGCACAATGGAAACCTAAAAGGGTTAAAGGTTACCAACAAATAACTCCAAAGGATTAGGTTTTCATTCATTATCAGCCATCTAGTAGTTTCACTTGGGTATGTGTATGTCAAAGGTCAAGGCATAAATTAATCCAGCTACAAGACATAAAAAGAAATTATTCACACCTTCATTACATACTCTGTGTTTGGCTATGTTATTTTATTTCTGATCTTTGACATAGGCATGCACACTTTGAACTATGAGTACAGGATGGGTTATTTTTTTATTCATTTCACATTATTGTTTTGTTGAAGAATTGTTTTTTGTTTTATATATCTATTTGTTATGATTATTTTCTTATTTTTTATTATGTATTCAAGTTCTGTTTTATTCTCAAATTTTACTTTTTTAATTTTTTTTTAATTAGTCTTGATATCTCATTGAAATGCACCCTGAGATGTGATTATAGGGCACTAAAAATGCCTTGATTAGTTTACTAAGTGTGTACTTAATGTTGTGCTCTTTCCCAGCCTGGCAGGTATAGCAAAGGTATAAGAAATTTACCAGGGATATGAAGACAGTGATGATCCTCATTGTATTTAACAAGTAATACATTTTTGTTTTTTACTATGCTAATTTCCTATACCAACACTGTATTTCTGCTTGCCGGACTGTTTATTCAGTAATGTGTTAGGTTCATGTACCTATTGCATCAATGGATTTGTAGCAAGCAGACATATTTTACTTTACTTTTTAAATGAAGAAATTGTTGTAGCGAAAAAAAAAATGAATTTAAAAAATAATTACTGCAAAATGATAACATTCCCATAGATAGGTTTTTTAGGAAGAAAAATAAATTGGTGAAAAGTGATATTTTTGTATTCTATTTATGACTTGTTCAAAGAATTTTGCTTAGTATTGGGCTTCTGTAGTGTAGTTAGTTATCACAGGGTAAATAGGGTAAGCACTTGGAAATTTAGTTACGATGCAGAGCTAATTAGAAATACTGACTATCGGTACTTAAAGTCATTAAGAATTTTAAAATTCAATTCAGCTTCTGGTTTAATCAGTTTCTGATATATAATACAGAAGTAATAGTAACAATCGTAATAATAATAATACATAATATTATTCGATACTGTAGTTCTTTGTCCTGGGGCGAATGCAGGAGGGAGGGGGGTGCAGACGGTGCATTTGCACCCTTGAATTGTATTAAGAAAAATAATTGTTGTATTGTTGATATGAATTACCGGTAAGATTTTTAAGGTATGACAGTGCATATTCTAAAAATTTTCAAACCTCATCCCCAATCATTGTGGGACTGAGGTGGTGTGGACTCTCATACACCCTCGTCACCAAATCTGCATCCGCCCCAGCTGTCTACTAGCCCACCTTCATGAATATGAAGTAGGGTCAAGTTAGGGGCTCATACCTGTGAAACAATTGTGTGGCTGCACTCACAATACTTGAGGCTTAGATACGATTAGTTATGTTATAAACTTATATTTCAATAGCATTTTGATGCAATGTATTTTGTACTTGGTTCATTATACTCTCAGATTTGTTGTCTGGGGGACATACAGTGTAGACCTTCAATCCCAGCATTTTGAAACCAGGGAAGGGGGGGACGGAACATTTTACATGAAAATTACTCAAGTGAGCTAATATTCAAGGAACTTTGGAACTACTCTAATGAAGAAAACTAGTGGTATCATAGCACTCAACGAGGGTGGATCCAGAGATGATGTTGTTAGATGGAGAAACAACACTGCCCTAATTTTTGTTTTCTAGATGCCTGGAAATAACCTCTGAGGCATTTTGGGCAATCAATAATTTCTTTATTTTTTTCAAATTTCTGTTTACTTTCCAAAAGTCATGCCAGGGCCAGCCAGCCTCCCTCTACATCTTTCCTGTTCAGTTAAAGGGGCTTACATTATGCTCCCTTCACAGAGAAATTTTTGCCAATGATGAATTCAATATGATTAGCGTATTAACTCTGATTTACAGTATATAGTTTTTTTCTGAGAACTTTCTGTTGTTGGATGTTTGAATATGGTGTTGGTCTGAGCCACGTTTCTGTGAGAATATCCTATTACCATCATTGTTGAATTCAAAAAGTTCAACTATGCCGGCTTTCCAATACTGTTACATTAAGTAATAGACAAAAGGCGTCATCAATTCTGTACATTACAACCTCCTTAATGCCAGTGAAAAATTTGGTCTACGCTTAAAATCAATGCATGACTCGAAATATTCCCAAGGGGGTGGAGGAAATTGTACTGTGTTTATGATTATTGCTGTTTCTAATCATCGTTGGAAGCGTTATATATACAGTACAGTAAATTTAAATTGTTGGGAGAACATTTTATGTTCAATGTGTGTTTATGCGGATTCGAAGATGATGTTTGCCCTACCTGATATGTTATCGTACTGAATGCTTAGTACATTCCAAATTGCTTGTGAAAAAAATCTCACAAGTTAGTGATTCAGGTGGGAATCAAACCTATGACCTCCAGATATGCTTGCCTGGTGTCTTAACCACTAGACCACCAAGCTTGCATTTGGCTAGTGATGAATCCCCAAGTAGCAGCAGGAACTGCAATGCTATTCCAATGGCATTTAGCCTGATTATTATCAGGCCTAGCTGTGTGCTTATGAGACTTAACATTGTATATGATTGTTACTAGGTCCAATATACACCATTGATAAGTACTACAGCATGATATGAATAGCCAACAATTGTGGTTATGCATTTGAACTTTTGTTTATACATTGTCAACAAGTGAGGTTCATTCCAATTGAATTCATTCTTAAAGAATGTTTTACATGTCTGTAGCACTGATCTCTACTGTATAGCTTGATTTCTCATCGGCCAGTCATTGTACAGAAAAAAGTGAATCCACTAAAACCATCCAATGAGCAATCCAGCTATTATAGCAGAGATCAGTGGTTTGTAGGTTTATTTTTATATTTTTTAATATATATTGTTCACTCTTTAAAAAACTTTCATGTTACAAAAGTCTTTTAGTATAATTTATAATACAGTGAAATTTCTAAATTGGACCATCAATACCCTCGAACCGGTTTCCTAAAGGATCACCATTTCCTTCCCTGATGGAATACATTCTGTTGTTTAAAAATTGGACCCAAACTCTATTATTAAGGGACCATTATATTAAGGAAATGAGATTCTCTTCTCTAGGCTGGTCCCTTATTTATAGGGAAGTTGTGATTGTTGTCAAAATGCTGCCTCTCCCAGTACTCAAAAGAACCAAGGGTTCAAAGTTATCAAATTAACTTCAGATGAAAAAATAGATGTTTTTTTTATAAAGAACTATTATCTTTTATGAAAATATTCAAAGTTATTAGGCGGGACTTTTTGTATACCTTGTTTCACGAACAGAGTTTTTTTAAAGACTGTCAGAGGAAGGCAGAAAAAATATATAATAAAATTTAAGGCATTTTATGGCAAAATGGCTAAGTTGTAGCAAAAATTGAAATTCAAGTTATTGGTATTTTCAGATACCTGAGTATGTGATCTTTAAAATGAGGGGTCATTCATTTAAATTGGACATTTCAAACCTAAGTTATTGGAAAGTGAAAATACCGTACTCTTAGAATCAAGATAAACATGATTTTGAGTAATTGCCTTTCAAGGTTATTTGTGCATACATTTTTTAATAGAATGAACTATCAAAATAACATTAAATAAACAATTTGTTGACCACTTCCAGAACTAATACTTTGGTACATGGTAATAAGACATTAAACAGTTTATCTATAATGAAAACAAATTTTGATTTTTAGGCACTTTTTTGAGCTCCAATATTTTATAGCTCATTTACTCAATACTGGCCTGTGTGACAACTTAACCATTTCGCCACGACATGCCTCATTTTGTTTTCTTTTTTAGCAAAGTGATTTGCCAAAACCAAAGGTGTAAAAATAAAATTATATAAATGAGTTAAACAGTGTAGTAATGAGATTGATAAATGCTTTAAAATTTATTTAATTGAGAAAGAAATATACATACTGGATCTTATTTTTGGAGACTTTAGGGGAGTGGAGGGCTTAATAAAAATAAATGTAGAATTATATCTTTTTAAAAAATTTCCCTTTTTTTCATAGTGGGGGGGGGGCAAATGGCCAAAAATAAATTTTTATTGAAAATCACCGTTATTGGCAGTCAGTGAACAAGGTATAAAAAATAAGTCTTGCCTTACGAGTATTCATTTATAAAGTATATTGTGGAATTGCTTTTATATTTGTATATCTGGATTAGACACAAGTTTGTAATAAAAGACATGAGAAATTATTTTATCAGTGTATTTTCGTATCAACACAGAAAACCTTATAAAACCCAGGTTCATAAATGTTTTACAGGTCGTCTCCTATCGGTTAATCTTTTTATGCGGTTTTTTACCTGTTTCATAGTATTTTATTGCATTTAATGACCAAATGATCAGCTTTTGCTGGATGGGCTACCCTCATGAAATATGGTTTAATAAATAAATCAATAGATAAATAAAGACCCCTCCAATTAAAGATCACACCCAATTAAAGGCCACTTTTCTATGGTCCCATATTAACAAATGTCGTTTATCTTTATTATTCTAATTAGAGACCAAAGCTGCTAAAGACCATGGAACCCCGGTCCCAAAAGTGATCTTTATTTGGAGGGAGACGTGTATTTAAATTTCAGCTGCGTTTAAAAAAAAAAAATCCTCCCTAAAAAGAATGGAATCGTCCTCAATGAATCTTTTCCGCTATTAAGCCCTGCTCTTTGAGTATTGGGTCCCACAAAATGACGGTAAAAACATTATGCAAACAGGGGCAACATTGTGTGTTTGTGAGACATGCCCATATTCCTGGCCCAGTTCTGATTGATTTGTTTGGTTTGACACCTTAGAAAGGTCCATTGTTATTTTTAAGACCAAACTCAACTGTTCAACTTTGCATATTTTTAAATATTGAGGCTTTATCTAGCTCACATAGCCTGACAAATTCATGTTGATAACATCGACGAAATCTCGCAGTAAGTTAATATCCATTGTGGTTGGTTTATTAACGATAAAAAAAAATTTTATTCTATTCATTTTTTAAAGATATTTATATTTCTGAATGCTTGAAAACTTTCAGCCTACCATACTCACGTATAAGTTTGAGAAGATTTTGGACGATTTTTGTATGTCAGGCATATTAAGACGACCTCCCCCCCCGCCCCGCTTCACTGTCTAAATTAATATTTTTTTGCTGCTTTTTATGGTCTTGATACTGCATCTAGCTGGCTAAAAACGGTGCCAAATGCATGGTTAATCTTTAAAATAATACCAGTACGTTTATGAGACTTTAAATGTTCATTAAAAGCTTACTTCTCCGTATTTAAAATTTCGTTCATTCATAGACCTACTAAATTTTTACAAGCTTCATTGCTGTAGTAGTTACGGACACAAGGACGAACATGATTTTAAAAATCTAAAATTTGTATGTCGCGCGTATAAGACTACGGCCTGGTTTCGGCCATAATTTGCTATTTGAAGCCTCGTCTTATACACAAGCATATACGGTACCTCAGAATTAGAATTATAAACATGATGTAAAAAATATAATAAACATAATAAATTTTTAAAAACAATAATGATGATGAACATTAAGACAAAATTATATAAGCAAGCATATATAAAAGCAATAAATAAAATAAAAAATGATGAAATAATACATTTATGAATTTTTTTATGCATCTCTATTTAGTAAAATTTAAAGGGCTAATATTATAGCCCGCCCTCTATACATACCTTACGGCCACCACCACAGTGGTGATAAGCTGGCTGATCCTAACCTGTTAATTTCAAAACATTAGGCCAGTCGATCGTGAGTGCTAAACGTGATTGAGAGCGTATGGTTTTGGTTGCTAACTACATGGTTTCGCAGTGAAGCATTTCCGGATTGGAACCTAATTTTACCTTCGGATTTGCCATAACTTGGAAATGATATATACCTATTGTTGAATCGTTTGGTGAATTGTAACGTCAAGATTTGATGGCGTGTTTTAAAGCGAAGTTCGACTACGAGAAAGAACGTGATGATGTTCTAAGTTTCAAAAAGGGCGACTTGTTCGAAGTAACAAGTAAAGTAGACGACCGCTGGTGGGCGGCCCGTGCTGAAAGTGACAACAGTGTCGGATATGTCCCAGCACTTTACCTGGAGGTAGGTAGCATTTAGATTTGAGGGCCTACCACCATCGAATAATGATATGGTAGCCTTAAGCAACATGTTTGGGAACCGTGTCAAAATGTAGCATAAAATTAATTGGTAAACGCGCAAAACATACTGTTAAGTAAGTAGCCAAGGGCCAAGATTAAGTTGTGCTTCTTTTTTTGGGACCTGCAGCAGAGAAGTAAATACAGGTGGTTGTACTGTAGGCCTGTGGTCAACCGCCATGCAAACCATTCTCGGGTTTCTAATTAATTGGTAGTCATTAAAAAACGAATATTTTTGGGAGTTTTTATTTTGGTTTTCACATGGATAATGTTTGATTTTCTTCATAATTTTGTTGTATTTATGTATTGATTAGATTGAACGGTATCAGTTGGAGGAGGGGAGTGGGTGAATGTAAGGAGGCACGTGGAAAGGATTATGTTCACGGTCAGAAAACATCCCGTCCACCTGCGATTTGTCAGAATTTTAACAATTCCACCACAAACACGTCTAACAACACATACCCCAACCCTACAAGTCTTGGTCGGAAACCATGACACCCAGACAGCTTTTACCCCACCCCTTCCCCTAAAGGTATATCCTAGCTCCACCACTTTCAGTAGTGTTTTAATCGTAACTGTTAGAGAAGGTTCACAATTTCAGACAGTCAAAACTGAGGAAGCGTTCACCAGCATTCCTCTGAGCCTCTTCCAAATGCACTATTAACAATGCACTATATTAAAATAAAGCATCTTCTTTGGAGTGTTTCACAATTTTTGTATTTAAAATGTTTTAATATAGTAAAAATTAGGAATATAGAGCCTTTTAATTAATTTTTTCCTGTAACCTCACCATGCTTTGTATTGTTATACTTGAGCATTGTCTTCTTGTTGTACTACTGTGTCCATGACCTTATTGATTAGGTTGGCTTTAATACAAAATCAAGGAGAATTGTTTTTTGTTTTTATTGTTATTTAAACCTTTATTGTTAAATTAGGGTTGACAGGATTGGTATGGCCAAATTTAGCTTTTAGACCACAATATAAATGATTGGCAATTTAAAATAACTTGTTTTAGATAGGCAAATTATTATTTTTGGTACAACAATTGGGGTCCTGGAGGAATACTGATACCACTATGATGTACGCCGACAAGTATACATAGTGATACCCTGTTTTAACCAAAGGGGTCATTCACAATTATCAACCTTTTCGCAAGTGTACAAACAATAGTCTTTTTCGATACCCCCTCCCTCCCCTCTGAACGCGTACACAAAAAATGTTGATTTTGCAAAACCATTCTCCATTCTTTTTGTGTAGTAAACTAAAGTAAAGTACTTTATTACATAAAAGTATTTTATATTTTATATGTATGTGTGTACAAATTTTTCACTCTCTCCCCTCTCCCAGTGTACTGTTTGTATGCTTGTGAAAATGTTTATTATATTGTGAACGACCCCAAAATTTTTAATGGATAATCAGAAAAGTGACAGAAAAATGTAAGTGTTTTCTCATTTAGAAAAATGCTTGTGTCAAAGTATAAGTGAAAAAAAAATATTTAAAAATATTATATTATATTATATAATATTATGTTATATTATATTTATTTAAAAATATTTTATTGAAGAAAACAGATTGTATGTAAGAAAAAAACATTAGTAGAGGGTGCCCTTAGTTCTTTCTCAAGGTGGCCATATAAAATGTGTTGTAAACAGTAGTAAATAAGACTGGAAAGATTTCTCATTGGGGGATTTTATTATGGGGCTCATAGGAATAAAAATGATTTGTTAGGATTTCATATTTTTTTTCTTTTTTTTGTAACAACAGGTATGATAACACTAAACAGGACAAAAATAAATTTGAATTGAATTTTTTTTTTTTTAATGCTTGTAAAACAAGTCTATAGTAATAAATGTTAGGGTCATGTATTATCCAATACAACACATGTATTCCTGATGATGACTTAATAAAGTCGAAACGTTGAGTAAATGTGGCCTCACTTTCTCTATTTGGAGTCACTTTTGTTGTATTTTAACACATGTATATACATGTATATATTTTATTAATTTGATTGGTTGAAAACAGGTTACATGAGATTCATGTAAAATGAAAATTCCATGGTTAATTGAGTACCTAGTCAACGATCATTGAAATGTAATTTTTTCATTTGAAGACAGTCATTTGGGCAGTACACCGGGAGACAATCCCCTACTCTTTTCCGAAGAGTGCACTGCGTTCTTCAACGTGCACATGGGCCATAATGCACACAGGACCAACGGCTTAAACGTCTCATCCGAAAGACGGTGCGCTAGTAACTTGTATTTCAGCCCTCTAGCTGAAACACAAGGAGAGGCAGCGATGGGAATTGAACCGGGGACCTAGAGATCTCCACGGTTCAGCGCGCGCACAGCAGCTACCACCAGATTAGCCGACTGAGCTAAGCTGCTCCTAGACCCTAGGCCGGTTTTATGCTGGCCTTTGAAAGGAAGGTGGGTCCTTTTATTCGAAGAAAACATGCAGGCGATCGTAGAGATACAGCTACTGTAGGTGTTTTATAAAACAAATAATGAATCTTCCTTATTCGTACAATGGGGTAGAATATTTCATTTGGTGAAAGATTGGATGTTCTATTCAACCTTTCACCTCATGAAATATTCTACCCCATACATAAACATTCATTATTTGTAGACCTACTGTATATTCATAATCTTCTAAATTTTTCAGGTCTTTTATTCTGATGGATTGATTACTGTATAGAATGTGTTTCAATCATTATTTTTCTCAATGATACTTTTGGAATCTATTATTTCCGTGCTGTTTATGAATGACTATTGTAAACATGGCCTATAGTTCAGCATATCCTAGTGTAGTCAATATTCAACCTTTTGTACTTGCCTATCGGATCAATAGAGCCTTTGGAGTTTGCACATTGTAGCATGAATACAGAAGGTATCTGCCCAAGTACGAAATCCAAATAAGTTCACAAAAAATATAATTACATTTATAAAATCTACTCATCTGTAAGAATTTGACTTTGTTTCTTTCCGAATTTCTCCTTGAGTGCTTTTTGCTCTCTAAAGGATGGGTGTGTCCAACAGAACTGGCCTACTAAACAGACATCATGGTCAGGTCTGCTTAAAGCTACCACAGTGCAGTTGTACTGTATATGAAGTGCTAAAATACAATAATGATGCCAGATATACAAGTTAGGTAATTGAGAAGGAGGAAGATGGGTATTTTGCCTTAATATCATATCCTGTTTTAGAATAGCATTTATTATTATTATTATTATTATTATTGTTATTGTTATTATTGTTATTATTATTGTTATTATTATTATTGTTATTATTATTATTATTATTATCATTATTATTATTATTATTATTATTATTATTATTATCAACATACAGTACTTATCCTGTTAATATCAACACGAATCTACCTTGTATTTCATATTCCTTCTTTAAATAAGTGAGAGCATTAATTTCAATAATGCCTTTGTATCATGCAGTGTGTTAATTTATTTTGTTTACAGTACAGTATTTCAAATTTGTGTTTATGTACTGTACTATTTCGAAAAGAAGCCTATACTATCTTGGGCTAGTTTTCAAGGCTAATTTTGCAAACTGAAGAGAAGGCTTCAATTCGAGATGGGCTTCTTCTCGAGATTAAGCCCAGTTTGAGGTTTTACGATTGTGTGGTGAATGTTTATTGGCATATTATTATAAATACTAGTTAGATTTCATATTAGATTAGATTCAATTCTGCATGAAATCTGCAGTACCCAGGAGCCTGTCGACAGTACTAATGAATGACGTTTGCCTGTTAATTAGTCTTGTAGAGCTTTTTGTGTTTCTATTCAGTTCATTAAACCACTCCGTAAATGAAATGATTGAAAATTAGCATGATTTCATTCTGAACGCTCAAGCCAAGCGTGTCTCAAGCATGATACTTAAGTCTCACTCACACTTGGTATTGCATTCGCTAACCTAGAGTAGGGTGATTCAACCCAGTCAATGGAAATTATAAAGATTTAACATTGTATACCTGTGATCATCAGCTATTTCCATATGACCATGGGAGGGTGGCAGAGAGATTATGATCTCTTTTGTTTTTTTCAAAGAATGATTTGTTCTTGGGTGATGATGGGGAAGGGGACTGGGGAGATTAGAAGGCCTTCAGGCCTCAGTCAATGGTGGTGCCAGTGAGGGCAGGGGGGCATTTTTCCCCATGTCAGACAATCTTGGACAACTGGTCATTGACGTCATGATTAGGGCATTGGATCAAAAAATAAAATAAAAAATAATAATTTGCCTATTGTTATTTTGATTGATGATAGTCCCTAATATTGTGGTCTAAATGCACAATTTTGTCCATACTAAGCCATAAAAACTCTCCCCATGAACCTACGAGGGATTGTTTTCGGGGACCCAGGCCAAGGCTCTAGTCTGCCCCTTGGTTCGGACCCCTCCGTCTGACATGTTGGACCTCATGTCGACAAATTTCTGGAGCCACCGCTGGCCTTAGTGTGGTAGTTCAAATATATGTGTGGAATTCAACCCAGACCAGATTAGTCTTCAACAGTGCTTTCTACACAGTACAAGTATTGACAATTAGAGCTTGAAGAAGATATATTATCTGTAACTCTATTGCTTTCCTTGTTTTTTCTACAGCCTGTGAAAGATAAACCTATTGGTCGTTTAGTTCCAGAGGGACGGATAGACACGGTAAGCCAAAATGTAAAAGAATAAATTACTTAAAACAGGAAATGCCTGAAGTCTATTGTAATTTATTCCTTTTATTTTGAGTCGTACTACTGTATGATTTATATCTCTGTTGCTAACAAATCCAAATTAGCAGATTAATTAATTGTCGTCATTTAAATCTCCTGACGGCATTTTTCAGGATTATTATTTTAATCCTTGTGTTGTTCAGCATCAGCCTTGGACTCGTGGTTCACCTATCATAAGATTTACAGTGTAATATGCTTGTGAACTATCGTCAATATGCTGATTTCAATTAAGTGTTTACTAAAGTACAATGCTTGCATTGAAAAAAATAATATCAATATTTATATTATCACTATTTTTCAGGATTGTCAATTTTAATCATTAAAGTTGTTCTGAAATAACCTTGGACTCTGGGTTTACTTGCAGTACTGTACTATAATACTGTATCATAAGATATTGTAATATGCTAGTTAACAGTACAGTACAGTTCTTACATTGAAAAGTTGTATATATATGATTGTTTGTATCATCACCAAATGTATTAATTAAAACCTTGGCCATATAATAGAATGTTAATTACACTTGAACCAAATAGTTCAATGTTAAGTGATGATGCCTTTCATGCCTTGTAACTAATTAGAAAAATTCCTACATGATTTTAGGAGTCCTATAAGAATCCTGTAGAATTCACAGTTAAATCCTTCAGGAATGCTATAGTATTTTTATTTTAGCAATTGGAAATATACAAATCCTTTTAAACAAATTGCAAGATTTAGGAAAATCCTATAAAAAATCCCATACTATGTTTTTATGTCATTCTTTTCATGCAAGCTGAAATCCTAATACATGTTGGACTAGGTTAATTTCCATTTTTCTTCTCTAAGTTATTTTCTTCCTAAATTATATTGTCCCTAAAAAAAAAACCCTGAAAAATTTCATTTTCAAATTCAGGTGAGATTTTGCTAATTTATTATAGACTTTAAACTATGAATTCTTAGAGTATCAATTTAAGAATCTACATTTTTTTTTATAAGAACACAGTTTATAAGAACACTGAGGCTGAAATTGCTTAAAAATTAAAAACAATTTGAGGCTGCAAGGTAAAATGTCAAATGCAGTTTTAAAAAAAATTGAAAAACCAACAAATCTTGTACCTTATTTAAAGTAGGTGTTACTATGATACCTTCCATAATACAGTAATATGCTGCAGTACAATATTAATTTTCTATGTTTGAAAAGTGTGTAAAAATAAGAACATTTTGAGCCTGAAATAGGCAAAGATATAAGAACACTGAGTCTTGGGCAGGATTTTACTTGTTTTTATTTTATAAAAATTAAAAAGTGTACAAATTTAAGGACCTATGATGGCAAGAAATGAGATGTTTGGAACATTGGACTGAATCCCAATCTCTACTGATGTACTCATATGCAGTACTTGAAAATTTTGCCTCATTTGCATTGATCTGCTTTTCAAGTGTTCATAATCTTATGTCCATAGTAATTTCTAAGGAATGTTTGCTTTAGCTGTTCTCTTAGTTATGTTGATTTAGTGATAATATAGACTTCACATACATACTTTGTGTTTAATTTGTATTCTTAAGTTTAAGTACAGATCTATCTATATTTAGGTGTACAGTACTGTATTGTTCCAGCAAGCTTCCACTTATTGTTGATAAATATTACTACTATATTGCCTCACCTCATCTTAATATTTTCCTTAATAAATATAGGTTTGATTATAAAATGATGATTAAATTTAATAATAATAATAATAATAATAATAATAATAATAATAATAATAATATGAGAATAATAATATTAACATTATATATTATGTTCTCACCTCAATTGAATAGGTTAGTCCACACCTGAGTGCATTTTAGCCAAGTTGAAAGTCATAGGTTATTTCCTGCCTTTACCATTAATTGCCACTATAGGCTTGGTAGTAATATGATAATCAAATAATATTAATAATAACAATGATTATTAATGTCAGAATATTATATGATTTTTCTTCTGAATGAAAGTCATGATGTTAATTAGGCATGCAGTAATATGTTGTGAGGGCCTTGGCCAAC
Source organism: Anneissia japonica (assembly GCF_011630105.1). Lineage (NCBI taxonomy): Eukaryota > Metazoa > Echinodermata > Crinoidea > Comatulida > Comatulidae > Anneissia > Anneissia japonica. Next base: position 684,060 of record NW_022702449.1, on the reverse strand, counting down.
CTTTTTAGTTGGACCATGAAGCTATTCAACATCATAGCTCCATGGTCCTGCTGTTCACTTAAATGTCGCTATGAGCCCAACCACACTTATTATATTGACGCAGGGCTGCCTTAATTTTCGCAGATCTCAATCGTGCTCTTATATACATTTGTTTTTTTTTTTATATTGGATATAGCACACACATAGCATGTCAATTTCAGAGATAAATTTTTTTTTGGGACACCAAGTTGACTTCAACACAAGCTACATTTGTGTACAAGACTTGTGGAGCATCGTTTCACAAGCGTACTTGTTGATGTTGAGAAATTCAGAAAAAACATTTGTTGTGATGACAATTATGCCACACATCAGTTACATTTTTGTGATTATCTGATACATGACTTCAATTTCTCAGGATCCTAGGTTCAATTCCTTTGACAGCAGTACTTTTTCTCACCACTAAAGACAACTCCACTCCCTAAGCCTCATAGAGTCTAGAGAGGTTTATAAAGCATCATCAATCCAGTAATTGGTGAGTGTACTTGCTGTTGGATGCGAAGGAAATGGAAAAAGTAAAATTTAGTGAAATTCCTGTATTTAGCTTAGCTTTGCTTGAGTTTGCAAATCTGAATCTGGGTGTCTCTGGAATTTGGTTTTACATGCATGAACTGGTTTCTTTAAAAGCCTTTGCCTGGCAATACTCCATTGAATAGCTATTAGGGTCATGCCTCAGCTGGTCTCAGTATGGCAAAATGTGTGGACATAAAGAGGGGAATATACACCATAACCTTTACAATACAGTAATTGCCTATGTCACTATTTATAATTGTGAATCAACGAACGTATTGCAATTCTTCTTTATCCTGGTAAATGCAATTATGAATAGGAATATTTTTGAATTAAGTGTAACATGTCTGGATTGCGATTGTATTTCAAAAGTATTGCCTTTATAATCCGATTACAATGGCAAATATTGTGTGCTCTTCTTATCTTCATTCCATCTGATTTGCACATAGCATCGTATCCTATACATGATAAGCATATTAGGACACAGTTCAATAATGCATACAGGTAATTACTATGTATCGGAGTGCTTACTGCACCTGTAGTAATCAAGATGATTTTTCAGTTGAGGTGTAACTGGGATGACACTGTATGCCTACATTTTTCAGCTTCACCCGATTTTTAAGCTGATTATATTCCGGGAGTTTCCAAAAATGTCATTGTACAATCTGCCCTACCAGTTTGCCAAATTTTTGTCAACGGGTCACCATAATATGGCGATTTTCTCACTAGTTTTTTGACATACGTTTTTCAAACATTGTTCTATATATAATACAGCGCACGATAATGTTATGGCAATAGAAAACTAGCCTCAGTCTTGGTGTTCAAAGTAAAATTGTCAAAAAAATTCTGCAGGGTGGAGTCAATGCTATATATAGTTAATATTTTTTTTCATGAGTAGCATCATTATGTGGGGCAGCTGTTTGGGACACGCAGCCCAACTGTTAGGAAGTTTCAATAAAATTTGGGAAAAAACATTGTGGCTTGAGAAAGCCGTTTTCGGGCATCTACAGGTGACATAATCTAAATATTTTTTACCTCAGGTTTGAGATCGGTGTTGCCCATCTGTCGGGCAACAATGATGGTGGGCCATCTGTCGGGAGAATGTAGATGCCAACAGCATTCAATTTACCCACTATCACATCATAAAATGCGACGCGTTTTAAACTAATTGCGAAGCACTTCTACAAATGCATCGCAATAAAAATGCAACACAAATTATTTGCCTAGAATTACTGGCTCAGCCTTCTGCAAGGCCTAGGCTCTGTAAAAACTAAGAGGCTTGAAAAAAGTCCAGAAAATCGTTTTAAAAACAGCCAAAGTCAAGTTGTTATAAAATGTTTTGGGCCAAAAACGTACGTGTGCACACATACAATGTTACATGTACATCGTTGTTCATGCAGCTGGCTTAAGTACGAGTCAGGCTTCTTTCCGCATATTTCGCCACTCCCCCCATTCTGCCTCTCTTGTAGATCGCTTTCGCGCTTACACAAGTTTGTACAATGAGGAGTAATGTTGCTTAATGTCATGTACTGTATGTACCATACTAGCGCGGCACGTCATGCACGTGTAGATGTGTGTAGTATGCCAATTATCTTACTTTTAATCTTAGCGCTGTTTACTCCTTCTGTTCACATCTAGAGTCAGACTCGATGTCTGTCAGCCTGTCACTGTCAGGTTAGACAATAAGGATGAGCTAGTGTTTTACTTTAATTACTTTGGTGTTGAAAAATAAAGATGCATCACATGATTTTCTGACTGAAAATGTCATTTCGCAAAACAAAAAGTGCATAAACACTTTCTGCTACTGTACACACAAAAAATATTCGAAATCAAAAGCTGGACGCCACCGGTGTTATATGAGCAATTTCTATCCGAACATATGACTAATTGAGAGTCCCAATGATATTTTTCTCTCATTCCTGTAATTTTGTTATGAACATCAACATCACTTGTTTGTATGTAATGATATCAGATTTTACAGGTACAATATGCCTACTGTAAATCAATATTGAAAAGTATTTTTTAAATGAATGGGTACATACTGCTACCTGAGAACCATTATGAGCTATGTGTGTATGTTCCCATGCTCATTTATGTTGTTATTCGCACTGTATTTACATTTGATTTCGGTAATCAATATTTGATACTGTATCAGCAGTGATACCAGCAACATGTTATGATTTATATGATCGGTAGTGAGTTTAGTAATTAAATTAATTAATCTTGATATTTACAGAGATTTATGTAAACATACAATCATAAAATCAGAAATGAAAACTGCAAAAATATGACTATGTTTATGGTATAATGGCACAGTATGCCTACTGTAGATATAGTAGGTATCGATACTTATATTTTCTACTGTACATTTTCAAGTCATTTACAGGTTAGTGGGTGGCCGAGTTTTACAAATATGAATGAAATTGAAAATAATGCCGGAACTAGGAGAGTGGTATATATTACAATGTTCCACAAGGAAATATGAATGCTATGAATATTATGGTCATGATCTGATACAGTGTGTTAGAAAAAGGACGGTATGGGCGTAAATGTGGTGGTATACAAACATACTAAAATAGGGTTGAAAAGTCAGTATGACCTGTAGTATCTAAGAAATACTTGATGGTTGTGATTGCTATGTATTATCATGCATAAATGTTTATTGGGAAATAGAATACTTGGAAATAAATGACAGATACACTGTGCAGTTTGATAGTCTAAAATGTTGAATCTTGAAAATATATAAACACACGCTGTGATGATCAAAACAAGTAAATGTCAGGGGCGGATCCAGGGTCATGGGGGCTACCACCCCACAAAGAAAAAAAGGAAGAAATTAAGGAGAAAAAGGGGAACAATATTCCAAACCAGCTAATTTTTTTATTTAAATTCCATTTATCAATGTCTATGGTTGAGCGTTTCTAAACAAACCACCATACCCCTACCCTACCTTACCTTCCCCTACTCAGTGCTTTGAACATTGTGTGGCCTTACCCAGAGTTTTTATCTGGATCTACCCGTGGATTCACACATAGCCAGCTTTCTGACTTTCATCCAAAATTAATAAATTTAAAAAAATGAGAATATAAAACTGTAGGCTAGTGAATTGCTACACAGCATTGAAAGTAAAGGAATACTGTACAAGGCTACAGCAAATTATTTCACACACAAGTTGAATACCTGCACAACACAATATATAAACATTACATGGGAGGCCATCAGAACATAATTGTGAACCTTTTAAGAAAAACATTCTTGTTATAGCAATCTGCTCATTTAACAAACTATACATGAATATAAACACAAGTACAAACATAACCTACAGTAAATGTGGTCTGTAATGGATCGGGTATCATTATAGCAATTTAGCTGTGAATGCAATATTATAGATGGTAGTGTCCTTGATTATTGTGTTAATGGTAATTATACTTTGATGGCTCAAACCTGTCATTTCACAAGGTCATATCTACTAGATGGTTAGTATTATTTAGGCTACGGTCACACTAGCGTCTCAAGCCTGGCTTGACTCACCGCGGGTGAGACTTCAAGCCAGTCTCGAAATTCTGGGTCGGTCACACTAGTTGGATTGACCTCTAAATTATGAAAGTCGAAACAGCAGTGCCGTAAAGAGAGAGTTTCGCCAACTCTGTTTCACAGGATTCGATATACGCGCGTGTGATTGGGTGGATCGCAATCAAAGATTTTACACCAGACGTGCCCGAACCACTCTTCTTCAACTGATCTTTTATCAGCTTGTATTGGGCTCGCAATGCCTTCACTTTTGTTTGAATTTGGGGCGTCGTTCTCTTCTCATGTCCGAGACTGGCTAATCTGTCAGCAAGCACGCCAAAAATTCCCGTTTTGTTGTTTGTTTTTTTATTTTCTATCCGGTCTCTCAGCTCGGGTTGGCCCCACAAATCTACCAGGTAAGCAGTATCCTGGTCGCTCCAAATCAATCGCATTATTATTAATTAAAATTTGAATTAAGTTTTATGAAATGTAATGATTGCGTCTTGATTGAACACACATGAAGAACTCGCGGGTTTTTAATTCAAGAACTTCTAAACGCAACGGCGTCATCGACTGTGATTGGTCGACAGCCAATGAGGAAATGTCAATCTCGGTCACACCAGGGTCAATCCAGGGTCAATATGGGTGTTGAGCCGTGATCGAGATAGGTAGATTGAGATCGAGGTCACGCCAGGCGCGAGTCGGTGCAGATGCGGTCACATTACGAAAATCTCACCCGCAGTGAGTCAAGCCAGGCTTGAAACTCTAGTGTGACTGTAGCCATAGATCTATTACGGTCTGTGATATACATATGGTAGTTAAACATTGCTCAACACAACGCTATAGAACAGTAATTACAAATGTAATACTTAATGAGGTATGATACTATCATTGCAATGGAATTTGTTATGGAAAGTGCAAGGTAGTAAATTTGGAAAATGTTGGATTTTATTTTTAATAGTTGTAATAAAATCCCAGTTAAATAGATGTAACTCATACTCAAAGAATTACTACTATCTTCTTCTTTCAACTAATTCCATTCCAATCTTTGGCAGGTGTACAGTCTACTCTACTTCGTGAATACTAAAACTGGATAAACCGACTAATAACCTATTGTCTCTCTCTCTGTCTCTCGAGGACACCCCGGCTACCTGTTTTCATAATCTAATGTGTCTTCTGATGATTTTTTTTCATGTATTTGTTTTTTTTTAACCTTTGTATGCCCATTATTCTGTTGGTATGTGATTTAAAGTTTTTCCCTTTTTGCTTCACTTGGAATTCTGCTTGTTTGTTTGGGTTTGGGCACGACTATTACTTGTGGTTTTAGTGGTGAATGTGGGATGCTATCTTTTGTCCAAAGAAAGATACTACTGTATAAACATAATATAAATAACATAAACAATAAAATAGAAATAGTGCTTCCTTGATCGACTATGGATGGTTGTTGTTCCGGCATGGCATTGCCATTTGTGTACTTTGGAAGTTTTTAAATCCTAAAATAGATTTAATAATTTTAGAATCACACACTAGATAGCATTCTTAGTTGTAGGAAGGAATAACTTTAATTTCCACTTCAGTACTCTCGGATAATAGAAATATTATTTTACGATTTTCAAAGAATAACGGTCCCTTCATTCGATTTTATTGTTCTTTTACGTTAGATTGTTTTCCTTTTGCCTAGAATAATATTCAGGATGAATTGGATATACTAAACACATTATTCAAGATTGTATTTTATAGAGATAATAAAAAAAGAAATCTGATGTAGGCCACTTCAATGTTAATAGTTTAGTTGTGAGGTGTAAGCACCCCATTCTGAAATGGTGATAGTTTAGTTTGGCGGCATGGGCATCCCCGCTCTGATTACATTGACTCGGTTGGAGCTACAGCATTGAAGATAATGTGCTTACTTTTCAGACCCAGGATACTACGTTCTAATCCAATAATTGGAACTTATTTGGTTGTGTTCATACTCAGAACTCTATTAGTAGAGGGAGTTTCCAAACTGAATGTCACTGAATATATATTACCCTGCGTGTAATGAAACACTTTGAGAAACAGGGTTTTAAATGCAATGTATAAGCGCCGCTCTCGAATAAGTGCCGTGCACCGAAGCTTCCAAAAATGTTATAAGTGCTGCGGTGTTTAAATTCAAGGATTTGCAGTACAAAAAAAATGTTGGTTGGTTCGTGGACCAGTTATTTTTGTAAACTATCCACATCATTTGTTGTCCTTCATATCTCTTCAAGTCCTTGTTTGTTATCAAGTATGAAATGAGATATTATTATTAATAATCATGCGTTTTGTATCTGTATCTTCTATAAAAGCAAAACAAGTTAATACTAACTCTATCTTTCTGTAGGTCAAATTAGTTAATAATTACCATTTTTTATCAATATTGATATAGAAAGTATATTTCTACAGGGTCCATGTTTATATAGATTGTGAAACTTAGTAGAGTAGTACAACATATTTTATGAATGAACAATTATCATTAGAACTAAACCTTTACCAGGTCCTTTAAAGTCATTTTTAGGACATACTGTAGGTCGATTTTATGGTATATTTTGTTCCTTCCAGTGGCAAACAATTTCTCACTATAGAGGTGATAAATATTCCACTTTAAAAAACTATAGCAATATTCCCACTTAGAACCAAGTGAATTGGGATCAAAAAGTATTCCAAAGTAACTAATTGTTTTATAGCCAGCCTATATGTACTGAAGATTGTTGATAGGTTATGTTTTAATATAATTTACAAGACATTCTTTTTAAATATGTAAAAATGAAATTTGAAATCATTATTTAATAACGTCATTGCAAATTATTACCATTTTATTGCTCATAAAGTAATAAAATTCAATGAATTTCCTTGTTTTACCAAGTAACATTGACATTCTAAACCACTTCATGTCCCAACCCTCCTATATCATCATGCTCTCCCCGGAGAGTTATAAGCACTCTCAGAGCTTTATTGAACTTGAATAAAATGATGTGGGAAGAGATGCGATGAACTGATTTAATGTATCCACCGGCCAGCAAGTGCTATAACCCTTAGTGCAGTAATAATTAACAATGTATTGTTATTACTCTCTCTTGCGTCACAGCATCTGTCATTCCATTTGATTTTTTTTGTTTTTTATAGTCGCTAGGGCAATGTTTCCCTAGTTTTGACAGTTTAACATTGTTCCATGATTTACGTTTCTTTCTTAAAGTGAATGATACAAGCGTAGGTGTAAAAGCTTGGAGATGTTGGAAGAGGAAAGATAGGTTGAGTATAGTAAGTAAGCCTCGACCTAGAAATAGGACTTTCATAAACTTTTATGTTTTTGTAGTTTTGCCGTAGGAGACTTAGGTGTAGTGTTTTGTACAGTAGTAGTTTAGTCTTGATGGATTGTCAGTCTAGTTGGCATTCAGTTTCTGCTCAAGTGGGTCAATTTTCCTCTTATGTATTGCATTAAGACTTCCAGAAAAGTAGAACAGTAGAATTGTTTGTGCTTTGATACTAAACGCTTGCATATTTCATGACAATATTTGTTGTTGCGCAAGTGATGTTAACGTTTAATGGCATGTTGATAAAATTGAATTCTTCATAATATGAAAATAATATAAAATATGCCTATTAAAATAAACCTCAGTTTATCAAACATACATAATGTACAGGCTAGCTTGCGCCCACTCTCAAGTGAACGTTGTTCTTCATTAGAGTACAACAACACAAAAAAAGAATAAGCGCATTAAGGTATTTATCTGTAAGTGGGACGATTTACAGAGCATTTAAACACACCTACAGTAATGTCTAAGTCATAGACAAGAAAAAGGATTCTAAGGCACACCAATGCATTTACAGCTCCATAGATTTAGGAGAATAAGGTTTTTTTAGAATGGTTCGTACAATACATTTAAGATAATAAAGTTGATATTCTGTTAATGATGAGATTTATTTATTTTATTCAGTTTGTTATCCAACAGTGAATAGCTTTGCAATACAGTATGGGATGCTTTATATTGAAATCAGGGAGTTGTTATAACAACTCCCTATTTAACACCAAATTTTAAAAAAGTACTAGTTTGTCATCCCCCTCACACATCCTTTTTCTCTGCCTCACCAAATTTTTTATTTCCTTTATTTTACGAATTGTACAAAAACTGTCTAACTCACACATCAGTGAAATTCCTCTCTTGATCGCTCGTGGTTGGGGATACATACTCTGTGGTATGTATCATGTCTAGTGCTTCTTTTAATTGTTTCAATGTGTCTACTTGGTAAAAGTGAGAATGTAGTTCTAGTAGCTGTTTCCCATTGACCATCTTAGATTTGCCATCTCAGACTAAGAAAAAAGTGCTATTCTCTTCTTTTTTCCAAACATTAAGACGATAAACTACTTCTTTTTTAATTGGCCAAAACCAAGTCACTTTATGAATGAGGCTTTAGGGTGTGGAGTTTTAGTCATTAGAAAGAACTCTGATTTTTACAGGATTTGAACCAAAGACCTTAGGATTGAAAGGTAAGTGTCTCACTACCAAGTTATAAACCAGTCCATTTGTGATCAATAAGCCCAGAGCACTTTACTACTATTTTTTAAGCAAAGTGTATTTCTAGCAAGCTATCTAAAACTGGTTACAATCAATAATCATTATCATGTAGATAGAATTGAAAACAGAAAGAGAAACTCATATTGACCTCCATTCTGATTTGAAAGATGCAACCCTCTGACATGCCTCACACATTTGTTCAGCTACAACAGTCACTTAAATCATCTTTCAATTTAATGATTTTTCTTTTTATGGTTTCTTTTATTTGTTTTCTTATTTCCTTTCATTCACATCACCATAGTCAACCAGATATTTAGCTTACCGTAGTTGAATGTCCTAATTAAATTCAACATTTATCATACATTTAAAATCAGTTGGATAATGTAATAAATTTCTCTTTTCTCCTTATAATAGTGAAACCATTATGAAAACAAGCAAGGAAATGTGATTTCTTAAACAAACAAGGAAATAAATACTGTATCGAATCTAGGGCTAAGAAATGCCTTGTATGTTATGATCCTTGGAGTAGAGTTGAATAGCTTGGTGGTTAAAGATGATATCCTTCCAATTGCAGGGTCTTAGGTTCTAAATCCTTTGACGGCCCTCATAATGGACTGTATATTTAACAGGGCCCTGAGTATCAGCCAACCTTCTAGGGTACTGGAAGAGTCACCATCTATAAATATGGTTTTTAAAAAAAGTAATATTGTATCATGTAATAATAATGATTCTGATAAATACCACTATGTCTCTGACCAGAGTTTGGCTAGGTGAAAGAACATTAGTATATTTTTCAAATCCAAAACAGTTGCATTACCATAGAGCGCCACCATGCCAGGATTGGGCACAGTTACATGGTCACATTAATGTTGTACGACGTGTGTTTTGCAGTACGCTAGTACTGTCGTGCAATTGGAATACGGACAAATTTGAAAGCTTCCGTATTTGAGAATTTTACATTGGTAAAAGCTGTTAATTACGGTATATGACATACAAATATTTTGCTTGTACATAAAGAATAATTTCCATAACTATTTGACTAGAGTATGAGTATTTTTGGCACCAAGGACATTTTTCCAGTGAGGTACTTCTGATGGTGAATTTTGCGCAAGAACACCAGGAGACAATCTCCTACTCTTTTCCGAGGTGTGTACTGCGTTCTTTAATGTGCAAATGCCGGGACATATTGCACACGGGACCAACAGCTTTCAAACATCTCATTCGAAAGACGGTATGCTATTGTAACGTGTGCTTCAGCTGAAACACAAGGAGAGCAGCGAAGGGAATTGAACCAGGGACCAGGATCTCCACGGTTCAGTGCATACACAGTGGCTACCACCAGTTTAGCCAACTGAGCTATGCAGCTCTCAATAGTAGTTTGTCTTTGTTTGTACAGTAGTGATCCTTTAGATCTAATGTTTGATTTCTATTATTAAATAATAATGCAACGTATTTGTACACAGTAGCAGTATCTATAAAAGTACTGGTAGTATTAACCAGTAATATTCAGTGACAGATTTTTAAAAATGTAAACAGTAAAAGCAAACATTTTTTGTCAGAAATGTTTCAGCAGAACTAGTTGGTTATGAACAAATAATTTTATAGAAAATATTTATAACAGAATTTATTTAATAGCGAATATATTAAAATTCCCAAACATAACCTATTAGAATGAATAAATAAATATAGTATCAATCACAGTACCAGTCTTTATAAATAAGAATAAACATTTTTTTAAAAATGAGAAAATAATGGAAGAACGCAATCTATTTTGTCGGCATTATGGTAAAGTTTGTTGTTAGGATTTTTTTCTGGCACTTACAGTTCAGCTAGCACTTGAACTTTGATTAAAGACGATGTACTTTGACCTCTTTGTAGTTGGCTATGGATGAGTAACATTAGAAACATATTCAAATATAGTACACATATTCTAAAATGATTGGAGATAATAGTACACATATTCTAAAAGGATTGGAAAATAAAAGAATGAAAGCTGCATCCACATTCTTGACCTGTATTAAGGACACATATGATAATATCTTTTGATCTCTTACTTTTTGCATTGTATATCTTAGAATTATACTTTCACATCCTGGTTGATTGTTTTTATTTTTATTCAGTTTTACTCAACAAATATTCTATATAATGTTTCACATGTCTGCCATCTTGTTTTTCTTGATGTATGCACAGGCATTGTTTTAATATCAAATAATATATGGCCAAATAAAAAAAATTACTAGTTTCTCATCTCACGCATCCATTTTCTCTGCTTCACTAAATTTTTTTTGTTTTCTATTATTTCCTTTTTTTTAAATCAGAATATACGAAAATCTTGCTTACTCGCATCAGTAAAATTCCTCTCTCAATCGTCCGTGGTTGGGGATACATTATGGTATAATCATGTCTAGTGCTTCTTTTTTGTTTGTTTTCAATGTATCTACTTGGTAAAAGTGGGAAAAGTAGTAGCAGTTTCTCATCGACCATCTTGGATTTGCCATCTTGGAATGAAAAAAAAGAGAGTGCCTCATTCTTCTTTTTTTTCGAAATATTAGGACAATAAACTACTTTTTCTTTTTATTTGGCCTAATCTATATTTGTATATAGTCTGTGTTAACCTTGAGGTTTTTTGCCAGCAAATAATATAATTATTTTGGGATTATTATAATATTGGTGCATATATATCATATATTGGACGGTAGTATCTTACCTTTTGAAAAAGATTACTTATTCTCCTTATCTCCAACTGTACAGTCATCATTAGTGTTCTACAAGTTCATCCTTTCATTCTATTTAACGTAACTCACATTGCTATGTTTGGCTTGCATAGTCAGTGGCAACCACCTATTGTTTATGATTCAGGCATACACACAACACTTCTGTTTACATCTTCAAGTAAACATGCACATAATGTTCACTCATCAAAAGGACATTAAAACAATAAATCACACTGAAATATAATTTATTATAAAGCTTAACTGAAATTAAACCAAAGAAACCATGATTTTTCCTGAAGGAGACACACTCATAACCAGGATTCCTTTATGGTAAAGGGGTGGGGGGATGGTTTTTAAGAGTACTGGGCTGGATGTGACTGACATGTATGCTCTGTCTAGACTAGGCCTAAAAAGAAAACTTGTTTGTTTGCCCTCCAGCAGCCACCAACTCAATGAAAAATTGGTGCGGTGTTTTAAATAAAAAAAATTTTTTTTTTATAGATTTTTAATTTACAAATTTTCAAAAAGCAATCAATTTTTCTCCGCATTTTTGCGAATGAAAGTTGTCTAAATTTGGTTTCTAAAGTAAGTTACACCATTCTAGGCCTAAATTCATTGCAATATATCGATTATGGGTTATTTTTATTCAATCTGATGAATATCTTTTAAACACAAATAGTGAGACAGGCTTAATTGCAAGCATTGTGATTTAGTGTGTTAATTTTGGTAACAGGAGAAAAAAAAAAAATTTTTTTTAAAGTTTTTCGCCCCCATCCCTCCTATACAATTTTCAGCATTAAAGGGCAAACAAATATTTTTTTTAGGCCTTATCAATTTTATTTGACTGAAAAACTGTTGTATGCCCATTTATAATCATGATATGCCTATGGTCATGATGTGATGTCATCATCACCATATAATATGCATGTCATGTTTTTGTTATATAAAGTTTTATAGTTTGGGCGGGACATTTAAGAATAATAAATATTGTAAATACATCCTGGTTGTTTTGACTGTACTTCAAATAATGCTCATTAAAGATACAATTACCAGATACCAACATTTTAAAAAAACTCAAAATAGAAAGTATATAATTAAAAAATAGATAGTAGGCCTATCGAGATAACAATTGTGATGTGAAAATGGAAGTACCAGTTACTATCATTGTAATCACTATAAACATCGGTATTAAAATGTTTCAGTTTTTGTTTTTCTATTTTTAATTTCACATAAGTGTTAAAGCCTACATTAAAATTGTTCAGTAAATAGTTTAGTTCGTACAGTTTGTGGAACTTTGGTTAGTAGTATTATTTTTGGCATTTAGACTATAAAGATATACAGTATTTTGAAAAATTATTTGTGTTTTAGCGCTGTCAATACCATACACTTATGCCCGTTTCACTCCAGTATGGAGCATAGGCCATCATTGACAATCCTCCACCGTACACTATTCCTGGCTGTCACTTCCATTTCACTCCGACTTAAACCTGCACCAACAATTTCTGCTTCTGTGTTTCTTCTCCATATGTACGATGGTCTTCCCACTCTCCTACAGCCCTGCTGATTCCAACATGGACCAATATCTGTCTCTTATACACATCTATATTACTCTAGTGTTGAATATTTTCTGTCTCTTATACACATCTAATAGTGAGACAGGCCTAATTGCAAGCATTGTGATTTAATGTGTTAATTTTAGTAACAGGAGAAAAAAAAAATTTAAAAAAAAGTTTTTTTGCGCCCATTCCTTCTATACAATTTTCAGCATTAAAGGGCAAACAAACATTTTTTTAGGCCTTATCAGTTTTTTTTTGACAGAAAACTGTTGTATGCCCATTTATAATCATGATATGCCTGTATATGGTCATGATGTGATGTCATCATCACCATATAATATGCATGTCATGCATGTTAAATAAAATTTTATAGTTTGGGTGGGGCATTTAAGAATAATAAATATTGTAAATACATCCTTTTTGTTATGACTGTACTTCCAGTAATGCTCATTAAAATTACCAGATGCCAACATATTTTTTAAAAATTCAAAACAGAAAGTAGATAATTAAAAAATAGATAGTAGGCCTATCGAGATAATAATATTGATGTGAAAATGAAAGTACCAGTTACTATCATTGTAATCACTATAAACATCGGTATTAAAATGTTTCAGTTTTTGTTTTTCTGTTTTTAATTTCACATAAGTGTTAAAGCCTACATTAAAATTGTTCAGTAAATAGTTTAGTTCGTACAGTTTGTGGAACTTTGGTTAGTAGTATTATTTTTGGCATTTAGACTATAAAGATATACAGTATTTTGAAAAATTATTTGTGTTTTAGCGCTGTCAATACCATACACTTATGCCTGTTTCACTCCAGTATGGAGCATAGGCCATCAATGACAATCCTTCACCGTATACTATTCCTGGCTGTCACTTCCATTTCACTCCGACTTAAACCTGCACCAACAATTTCTGCTTCTGTGTTTCTTCTCCATATGTACGATGGTCTTCCCACTCTCCTACAGCCCTGCTGATTCCAACATGGACCAATATCATACAGCCAAGTAATAAATTATCTTGTTTTTTTTAAATTTTGTTTTTTATAATTGATTTGTTAATGCTGCTGTTGTCATATAGCTTACTTTCAAAATTATATTTTTTGTATTCCATTCGGGTCAGGGACGGTTTCACTCCCTTTGTCATTAGTCCCTTAGCATAATGCAAGTCGAATGGCCGAGCAGTTAAGGCGGGGCGCCGTAAACATAGCCAACAATACCAGCATGGGTTCACGGCCGCCTCGCTCCTAGTTCTGGTGGTGAAACAATTCTTCTCAAATAAGGACTATAAGCCGTAGGCTCATGTACACTTTAAAGAACGCAGTACATCATTCGAGACGAGTAGTGGGGTACCCCAGTGTACTGGTCCACTCGGCTCCTGTCGTGGACAGATGAAAGGTGCGCCGGTTTACCGGCTACAGAGGACATGAAGCGACCCTCAGGGGAAGAGAACGTTATTGAAAAGAGCAACATCTTGTTCATTCTAACGATCGTTAGAATGGCGCAATATAAATGGAACGATTTTTTGATTTTATAATGCCACTGATCATTATAGTGACTGATATAGTTCTACAACTTGTAACCAAGGGGCTTAGAAATTCATCCATCATTCAGTTTATAGTAATTTTAGCAGTACTGTAACTTAAAAAGTTAGTAGACAAATATATAATAATAAACAAAAGTTGCCAATTATTATTATATAATATAATAATAATAATTGTTGACATATATAGTATAGCATTATTACCCCCAGTCATTGGATCAAGCACATATGGAACACATACTCACGTTCCTTGGGAGAATTCCATAATGTTGCAGCTGTGATCAGTGCATGTCGTGTGTTTGGACCTACCAGGTACCCACTTGTACTCCTGGGTGGAGAGAGACAACTTGCCCAAGGATACAAGCGAAATACACAGTGAGGGATTTAACCTCCGACCTCAAGGTTGAGAAGTAGAGAGACAACTGCTGTGCCAAACCACTTCCTGTAGATACGACAGGTACATAGCTTTTAATACCGATTCACAGATAGTTATCCGTCACACTTTGATACTAAATTGATTTAAATAATTCCCAAAGAAAAGCTGGTGGCATGAATGAGTTAATTCTGGTCGTAAATTGCTGTTTGAACCAAACTCATCTCAGCTGTAGTAATAGATAGCACTTATGCCTTTGGTGTTGTTAATTTTGGACACATTTAATGAAGTGTACTGTATGTTCCAAATATGCTTCCTTAATAACATAATGGAATATTCTATTTTGCCTGTACCAAGATTCAGAAATTAAGTAAAAATTTATTTTAATATATCAAAAATAATTGTTTGTTTGGTATCATTTAAAAAAAAGTTTTTAAGTAATTGAGATGATTTTAAAGAATAAATGTCAGAAAAATATTTAACATAATTATGCCTTATGTTAATTGATTACACAAGTTTTTCTTCCAATTCTTGTTTAAATAAAACTTTATCATGCTGTAGCACAAAATAACCATGGTTTTGTGTTATTCCATGGATTTGTTGAATATGGCTGCATTTTACATGTTTAACAATTTTCTGCAGTAGTATATACTAGAAGAAATTTAATAGAAATTATTATATTTGAATTCTAAAAATATACTATAAAGCATTTTACTTTGAAACATCATACGGTATGTATAACTGATCTGAAAACAAATGTAAAATAGGTGTTTGAAGTTCTTCTAATGAGTTTGATTAGTCATTTTTGAGATTAGTGGAGTTAATTAATGATTTCAGTTAATTTTGTTATTCATTCTAAAGGTGTCAAGATTAATTAACTCTAATTATCTCAGAAACTACGATTAATGGACTGCTCAAATCCTTCCACAATTTGTTCTTAGTTAATCGTGTTGAAATCCAATTACTTGTTGTTAAATTAATCTTTAAAAAAAAGACACAAAACTGATAGTGGACTACTTTATGTATTGTCTTAATTAGAAAAGTTTAATGTGTTGAAAGGTTAATAATCTCCATAACATAAATATCTCATTATAAGACAGGCCTTGTTGAATGGGTGCATTAGAAAGTGGAATTTAGCGCAGAACGGATTAGCAACAGCTGGGTCTAGCCTATATTTTCATTCTTCCTCCCATCAAAGCCATTGTTAACTTTGCCTAAAGTGGGCCTCTGAGAATCCAAAACAGAATTGACTATGGGTTTGACTGCAAGAGTTCTAAGTATTACTAGACATAAAAAGGCATTCTGACAGGATTTGTTGCATAATTAACCTCAGTAATAGAGATTATAACGCCTACTCGTGAAAATAAATGAGGTTATTCTGGAAGTATGACGTAAGGAGTATCGTACATAGTTTATAAAAATAGCTTTTGGGTTTTGAATTTGAAGCAACATTGTTTATAAAAATATAATTTACAGTAAATATATAAAGACACAGTAAATACTACATATGTTTATTACTCTAGTGTTGAATATTTTTGCATTAGTTTTCTTTTTCTAATGTCATCATCAAACCACATCTACCATGTATTAACAAGACTTTCATGGTTTATTAAGGATTTAAAGCAATTGTTCTGTCAGAAATTATTGATTTAATTTGATTTATTTAATGTCACGTATTACATCAATATGATGAAAAAATACATAAAAATTTATATAGAGAAATGATTTTTTGAATGCCTGAACATTACCTGCTTGTCTTGAAATTAATCGTATGATCTGTCATCTTATTTTTTAGTTTACATGAATCTGATTGCAGATGTTAACATCCTGTGTTCTTATCCTCTGATTGGATAGGATGATGTACGGTAGTTCCTCAGGTATAAGCCCACTGGGAATATAAGCCTACTCCTACTGTACTTATTTTATGTGCAAGACTTTCTTCTTGCAAAAGCCTAGGTTATGACTTCCAAATATTCTCAGATGAAAACATCAAATATCGGCTTTGAATTAGGCCTACATTGTCAAAAAATTGCCAATTTCATTAAAAAACGGATTCCCGAGGATAAGCCCACCCCCCCCCCCCCAGTTTTGTGTTCAAGGGAGGTGGGCTTTTAATAGACTAACTATGTTACTACCACATGTTCACTGACCATTAGAATTTATGCAATAATAATAGTGTAGTTTTATATAACGCACATATCCATCTAATGTAAGATGCTCAGGGCGCTTGATATGTGGACTTGGAACTTGATCAATGACTTTCCTCGCCCCTAAGGGTCCCTTCGTGTCTGTGCTACCCGGTAACCCGGTATCACTATCAGCAACTCTCGTCGTCCACCATGAGTGCACAAGACATTGAAATTGAAATCAATAGTACCATGTACCACAATTTCCTGGTACCTTTTGTTCTCTGCCTTTACAGTATGATATTACCCGCAGCTTTCTCTAGCATCAAAAGCTGCCTTCTCCACTTCAGTTTTTGTATTAAATTTCAAGATTTTTCCCACATGCAGTGTGTGTGTTTGTCTATTCAATACCTGTTTTACATCAGATACCAGATTGTACTGTTTTGTATTACACCTAAATATTTACATTATTAGTAACTGTAGTAAGTATATATTCTATGGTAAGGTGAAACAAATATTAGCAACATAGAGCTTACAAAAAAGAAACTTCTGTTTTTAATGTCAAGACATTTTGTACCTTATGCAAATGCAAATGTAAATTTCTGAAAGATCTTTACAGGAGGTTCATTATTTTTTTTTGATGGTGAACTGTCATAACTATGGGTTTTTTATGGTGAACTGTCATAAACATAGGTTAATATGTATATCCTCCTTTAAAGGTGAAAAGAATATAAACAACATAGAGCTTGTTTATGTAAAACATACACTTTTTTAAATGTCTACAGCAGCGAAAGACTTTTTGTACCTTGTTTAGAACATAATATCTGAAAGATCTTTTCAGAAGGTTTAATATATTTTTTTTTTTTATGGTGAACTGTCAAAACAATGGAGCAGTAAGTATATATTCTCCGTTGGTTTTGCAACATTAGACCTACTTTATTATTTTTCATAATATATTATTAAACTGTATGAATATTTCATAAGATGAAATGTTATTCTATTAATATCTAGTATGATATTCATAGTATTAATATTATATTATTTGATGTTATAAATATTTATTGCCACGTATGACTTATCATTTATTTCATTTATACTTGATCAGAATGAAAATATTCCCTAAAAATATCAACCTTTAAACCACCATACAGTATTAATTTCTCCACTACGCTCACTCTAGCCATTTGCCAATTCACCAATAGCGAATTGAGATACTGTTTGGCAAAAAAAAATGAAATCATTTGCCAAAAAATGGCGAAAGCAAATTTTTATATATAATAAATTTTTATATATTATACGTATCATAATAACTGTCTCTTATACACATCTAGATGTGTATAAGAGACAGGTATTAATATTATATTATTTGATGTTATAAATATTTATTGCCACGTATGACTTATCATTTATTTCATTTATACTTGATCAGAATGAAAATATTCCCTAAAAATATCAACCTCTAAACCACCTGCTCTAAATATAAGTTTATTTCTCTCAATAATTTTATTTAATTTCTAAAATGTAACATTAATTTATTTTAATTTATTAATAGATGCTTGTGTTTCAAAATTATACGGTTTCCTTATGTTCTGCTGATCAAACAGTAGATACAATTTGCAACTGGAGTCATTTGACTGAGAGTGTTCTATTATAAGGAAACATAGCAAGCGACGCACGATATAGAAAATTGCATGACTGCTATTAAATGTATATTACAGTAGACATGTTCTGGTATTGAGTAACATTGATTGCACTGTCAGTTAATTAACTAGAGTGACTCTAAATCGTTTGGAAAATGTTTCAAAGTTCAATATCCAAGCATTGTTCGATTGGTTTGCATTTGGTCTAAAAGATAGTATAGCACCAAATGTTGAGCTTGTATTGTAGATTTGAGGCTATATCATCCACTGATTTGCCACTGTGAGAGTGTAATTAACCATTGCGCGACACACTGCGATCCTAGGCTATCTCTAGATCGCCAAAGTATTAGAAATATTGTAAAACGTAAGATGCAGAGAGAATCCTTGAATCAGTGCATTAAAAATACTGTTTTGAAAAATCATTGTCTTTCATTGCCATACTTTGTAAACTTTCATTTGTCATTGTTTCAAGACCTTAATATTTCCTTTTCCTATGCTTTTACACTGAACACGCTGTACAATATTTTACACCTAATGAAATTCATGAGATGTAACCACTACTAGTTCGGGGTCACCAATTGTCTAATCTCGTAATATTTCTTCTTTGTCCTTCACTTCAAAGATAAAATAAAAAAAAGTGATTTGTCAGCCTAAAGAAGAATTATAGATAACCACTGCTTAGAAACAGTTCATCTTGGTATAGATGTTCTTACTTATCATGCTTGCAGTTTCCTGAAAGTTAAACCTTTGCTACCAAGGTTAAAAATGTTAATAATGTGTATTATGGAAAACTTATAATTTCTGATGTAAAGTACTTAACATATTCATGGAGATATAAAAATAGTTAATTTGGGCGGTGTGTCATACGTTTACCTACTGTAAGACTCTGACATTATTTAGTATACAATATAGTTTCCTATTAAATAAAACCAAAATTGCTGACTTTTTAAAAACGTTAATAGTTTCGCTAATACTAACAATCGGGGTGGGGCGGGTTCTACTTTGAAAACTAGTGGTGCCAATCAATGTACATCGATGAAGAAAGTAGTAACCAACCAAGCCACTTTCGTACTGACTGTTAATTTCACTGATGGAGTATGAAGGTGAAGTGGGAGGCTGATTAGGTTATGGGGAGCTGCTTGCAGAATAAGGTGATTTTCAACTACTAAAGCATGATCATGATTTTTTTTTTTTGGGGGGTCCCACTGGGGAGCGACTACTTTTTTGTGGGGTATACGTGTCCCCCCTCTCTTAGAGTGGAGTGGAGTTGAGTTGAATAGGTTAGTGGTTAAGATGCTTGCCTTCTAATCTCAGGGTCGTGGGTTCGATTCCTTTGACAGCAGGACTTTTTCTCCCGACTAAAAAACAACTCCACTCCCTTAGCCTCATAAAGAGACATCGCATCACATTATTTTTGTTTATTTAAGAGCGCCCTGAATATCAACCGACTTCCTAGGATATGCTGGAAGGGTCACCCTCTATAAATATGGTTAAAAAAAAAAAAAACTGACATCACTGTAAACATGAATCAAAATCAATAGTAAATTTGCAGTGTACCACATGAATACTGTAGGTCTGGAAAAAAATGGTTGATTTAATATTTAGATTAAAAAATATAAATCACTAAATTATAGTACTAAAGTACATTGATGGCACAGCTATTTTGAAGTGGCTGACTTAAAAATCTGGCTTGATTAATGATGATGCTTCACTATTACAACTGCTGCTCTAATTTCATCCGTTATATCGCACAAATGTTGCTTGATATGCCACGATTTTAACCGAGTAAACCGTGACAGAGAGATTCTACAACTGACAATGTGCTTTTGCGTCATTGTCGATTCCCTCGGATTAATTTTTTGATAAGTACCGACGATGTTGCCTTAGGCAACGATACTCATGTGCTCGTTATTTTGAACTTCGTAAAGTAACAGTGCAAAAGGTATTGATGTTTAATGGTTTGACCTGGATAGTAAACCATGTTATAGAACATTATAGTATCATCATAAAAACTGGTGTATTGTTTAATAATTACGAATTGTCCATCAAAGTTAAAATAATTTTAACAGACATCTCCTTAATGACATCAGTTCTCCGATTGTTTTTTAAGAGCTCGGATTTTAACTTAGTTGCTAAACTGATGTTAGCCATTATGTGTGCAATTAACTGTGGAAGTAATTTCAGATTTTGGTCCCTGGATAAATTCCAGCACTCATGCTCTTCTGTGTTTTTTCTGGAGGGCTGAAATGCAATTTTTAATTTAGAATATTTCAGATGAAACATTTTAGATGTTTTCTAGTGCAATGTGGCCCATGTCCACATAAACACAGTACACTTTTTGAAAAAGAGCTTGTGATTCTTTCCCAGTATGCCAGTTCACAACCAGAAGGACTTCGCTACGTTTAAGTCCATACTGAGAGAGTAAAATAAAATGATTATTGCTTTTCATTATAAAGAATACATGAATCCAATGTATCAGTTCCAATTGGTCAAGGTCTCTCCACGGTAATTTGTACTTTCAAGATTTCTTTTATTCATCATATGTTTATAATTTCATTATACACATGAAATTTATTTTGATGATGGAAAATATTTAAAATATAAAGACATTGCTATAAATGAATTTTTACAAAACAAAAATATATATTGTATTATGAAATACATACTATATAAAAAACAAGATTTATCAAGATACAACATTACAGTTTTATTACATTCATTATTGGATGACAGTCGGAAATTTGAATAAGTAATTTTCACTTTATTGTTGTGAGACCAGTTTTAAAACTTCATTTCAACAGTTCCTTTAATGTTTCGTAGTTGTTCTTCATACAGCCAGTCTTATCAGATCTGCTTGTAAGGATATTCTATTTAATGGGTGAGATTCATCTTGTTTGATTAATCTGAGTTGAGTATCAAGCATCAGTGTTTGGACCCACATGGTGTCAATTTGATAAAACTAAACTAATTCCTCCATGGTATAATTATGTGTTACATACACACAAATGAATAAACATAAAATTGACTTTAAAATGAATATCAGTGAAATTTTGGTTTCACCATTGTTCAATGGAAGTGGGTTTGGTGCAGTGGGAATGGCTTGGTTTCCCAACCTCGAGGTTGGGGTTTCAATCCCTCGCTGTGCATTTCGTTTGTGTCCTTGAGCAAGGCACTTTATCTGCATTGCTTCAGTCTACCCAACTGTATCAATGGGTACCAGCAAATTGCTGGGAGTAACCTGCGGTGGACCAGTGTCCCACCCAGGGGGTGTATTGCACTTTCATCTGCTTCACGCTCCGGAAACTGGGGATAAGCTCCAGCCCTATGAGCCCTAGTGGCTTGGCAGGGATTTATTTTTTTTTTTTAATACCTTTTGTTCAATTGCTTTTGCAATCTGACAGAAATTGCAGTTACTCTATTTTCCTGATGCATTTTTCTAATCTTTTTAAGTACTTTTGAATTTAATCGTGTTTGTCACATTACTGTCAGTGTCGATATCAGCATATTGAATGAATGTATCAAATCAAAGCAATTAATTTCTTTATATTTTTTTTTATATATTTATTCTATCTTCAACATTGACTGAAAGTAAATTCACCTTGATTCAAGTGTGTAAATTTGTGATGAAATATTAATGAAAAGCATCAGAAATGACAAGAAACTTATAATTGCGAGTGTTATTTTCACAGCTGTTCATATCTTAGATTCTTTATTTTCATCACAGAGCGATTAGATAGACAATTAACCTTTAATGCAAAGCTTGATGAGTGTCAATAATATGTACAAAAGGTGATTTGAAATCTTGCGTAGACATCTGAATAATTGCAGCTTCATTAACATCTGAATAATTGCAGCTTCATTAATTTCTTTGCAAGGCTTAGAACAAACATCCACAGCATAACATCCAAAAGACCGAAAAAAAAGTTTTCCAGAATACAAACTACTATTTGCGATAATACTATAGAGTCACTGAAGAAGCCTTTGCTTTTTCCCCCAATATTTTATAAGTGATATGATTTTGAAAAGGTGTGGTGATCTTTAATATGGGCCTTGTCATGCCAAAACTAGCATCAAGTAACCAAAACTAGAAAATTGACCTTTTTCAATATTCTCTACATTATAAGCCTTAAAATGATAGGCCATTTACTGGAATTGACTTTACTATTGCCAAAGTTATGAGTGAAAGTATTAAGGCTTCTGTGTACCAAAGTATACAATCCTGCCATTACCTATATTCTAATTACTCTGTTCCACATAAGTGAGAGTACGCTGGTTTTGCTTCATATGTTGTTATACAAAACTTTTGAGCAAACGTTTTGTTTTTCTGAAAGACAGTGCACCGTATTACCTGTATTTGATACTCGCACATGGAGACTTGTGTAGCTTATTGAATCATGGACACACCATGCCAATGGGTGCTCAAACAATTCCCCTAGTTTAAACAACTGTGCTGTGTTTTTACTCTGGTCAATAATAACTCCCTGCTCTGGTTTATTTAAAGGCTTTTTGGAGGATGACTTGTAACAGGAAAGTTTGATTGGAGGTGGGGATTTGATATATTTTTGTTTTGGGTATCATTCATAAGTCATTATTTTATATTGTTCTTTTGTATTTTTGTATTCTACAGTAATACTGTTCCAAAAGTGAAATTCAAATGTAAGTTGAAATTGAAGTCGCTCATTTAGTAAATCACATGAGAAAAACTGAAATCCCTTTTTGTCTTCTCAGAAAGAACATGATTACCACCTTGAGGCACTTGCTGAACTCCAGTCAAAGGTCAGACCCCTTCCAGGTGAGTGATTAATTCTTAAACAGTCATTTTTTCGGAAATTGACAGTATATTTGAATCAGCTTTTTAGGGATAAACATGTTTTTCCCATAAAGTCATATTAAGGTAGGGGTTTTTTGCTGTGTTGTTTGCATCATGCCTTTCCTCAAATGTTGCTTTTCCCCCATTGCATTTGCTTGAGTATTATCTTAACCCAGCATTGACCTTGTACCCTAGCAATCTGATTTGCATATTGACCTTTCATGCGTATAATATGCTTATATAACTCAAGCGGTTACCTCAGATGAAATTCTCATAAAAGGAAATATACTGCAGGTGTTTGGCACATTTTAAAGATATTTTTATAGTAACTTTAATAGTAAACTTCAAAATATGACAATGAATAATTTCATTGCTATCTATTAATAACTTTAGTTATTATCATACTATCAATAATTGACCCTTTAAATAGATGATTAATTCATGATGTATAATTAAATAATTTTTAATTGAATGAAAATCATTAAAGCCAATATTTTATGTACAAATATTAATGTTGTGGAAAAAGTAGGATAAATGCTATTGGCTACCAATAAATTTGAGTTACAAAGATACTATTAGGTGAGACTTTTTTTATAACTTGTTTCACGAATTTATTTTTTTTAAATCGTCAGATGAAGGTGGGGGAAAAAGTTTATATTTTTTTTTATTTAGCAAAGAGTTATGCCAAAAACATCCAGACGGAGGAAAAAATAAATGTTATTGCTGAATGTAAACAGTAATTGGATGGTTAATTGCTTTAAATTTGTATAATTAGGAAGAAATATACTTTTTTTTTTAGATTTCAAGGCAGCAGCAGGTGTAATAAAAATAAAGTAAAGCTTATTTTTTATGAAATTTACATTTGTTTGTGGTGGTGGGTGCGATAATTGGCCAAAATGAAAATTATTTTTATTTGAACATTATTGGCAAGCGGCGGGTACACTAAACAAGGTATAAAAAAAGTCTCACCCTATGAATGTTGCAAAATGGAGGCATTGACAGCAATCCTCACTATATGTCTATAATAGATAAAAGATACAGGTTTTTTCTAAAATATTTTTGAATTAGAAATTTCTTTTTTGCCTATTTATCATTATTTATTATTATGCATTTTAATTTATTACCTGTGTGCAGTGATTTCTTTTCCTAATTCTAATTCATTTGTTTCAAATTAGATGTTAATATACAACTTCGGCGCTCACAAATTGTCTTATATTTGATTATTTATATTTTATTTTTTTTTTCATCATCAATTGAATTATTGAACTTCAGACGAGCTATTGCAAAGATATTTGAATATGAAGCCCCAGCGAGGTAAATTTATCAGGCCATCAAAGAAATAATTTACTCATTGATCTTTGTTTTTCTTCTTTGATTTGAAAAAAAAAACAAACAATTTGGGTACCATGATTTTTTGTAATTGTTTACACTTGAGATAAAAATGTGTGATAATAACATTTGCAAAAGTGACGTAAACAATTAACATCACCTTTAATTATTTAATTATTAAATTAATGATTTACTTCTTATTATTTGTTATTATTTTTATAGTATTTATTATACAAGTCACTTTAATTTTGTTCATTCTGCATAGTAGTGCCATTTATATTTTGAATGCATCATGCTGTTATTAATTTTGCATGCAAGTTTTCAAATAATTTGGAATGATTGAACAACCCAAGCTGCCAATCATAAAACATAACTTAAGAAGTTTTGTATTTGCTAAATGATTGTGCGGCTTAACTGATTAAAACATATCATGTAGCGCAGTCAGTTTGTCTTGTTTACTCTTGTGAGACATTTGTCAAACACAAGAAACTTTCATTAATATTTTGATTATTTTACTGTCCTTATTAAAGGAAATTGTCAAATTTTATAGATGATTTACAATTATAAGTTTTGTCTAAAATAGATTTTTTCATGTAGAATAAAATTGGATAAAAACAAAATTCTTTTTTTCACAATCAAAAACAAAGCCACTACACGAGCCTCAAAAACTTGTTTAGTCTATATGGTTCCAAAATTATAACTTGAAGAGGTATTATCCAAAATGAGTAAAGCTAAGTAATCATAAAGTATCCAAGAATTATATACAACAAATATGGACAAAAGTTTGTTATTCTACCAAAATTAGAAATGTACAAAGCAATTTGTGATTTCCTCCTGTTGTTGTTGTTGAACCAAATTGATTGACTGCCTAGCAACAACCGTTATGAATTACAAATCTTACTGTCACACACAGCAAATTAATTTTTCTTGTTAATTTTTTTTTTCTTGTGTTTGCATGTCTCAGATTCACTTTATAACATCTGTATCTACCAATTGTAGATACATTCAGTTTTTTTTTTTTTAACTGCATCTTGGTTTTGACTTTTTTTTTTCCTTTGCATCCTCCATTCTTTTCTTTAAATCATCCATTCGCACGTATCACACCAGCACATGTTCTTGGTCAGGCTTTGGGGATCTCCGTGCCTGCAGAGGAAGTGCCTCCAATCTCACATTACAAGCGTAAGTGATCAGTCAGTTAAATCAATATCGATCAATCAATCAACCACTATATTAATCAATCACTATATCAATCAATCACGAAATTAATTAATAACTATATCAATCAATCAATATAATAATCAATCACTTAATCAATCACTAATTCAATCAATCAATGAATCACTATATCAGTCAATGAATCACTATATCAATCAATCAATCACTATACCATTTAATCAGTCAATCACTAACTATATCATTCACTATTTATCAATCAGTCACTATAACAGTCAATCAATATATCAATAAATAATAGAATAATAATAGTAATAATAATAATAATATAAATCAATCACTATATCAATTAATGACTATCAATCATTTAATCACTATTTCAAATAATCACTATATATCAGTCAATCATTAACAACAATGTAGCTTTTACAATTAATAAATGATACATATTTTAATACACAGTTTTCTTGAATCCAAGGTTAGTAAAAATCCACAACATATTGGTCAGGTCAATGTATTAATCTAAAAACTACCATAATAATACTTAATTTATTTAAAATATACAAAATGTCAATTAATTTGTATGTGACACATTTAATATATTATTCATTTGCAGTAAACATTTTCAAATTATAAAAAAAGTATCAACCATGCTGATGAAAAGATTTCAGAAAGATTTCTGATTTCTTTCAGTGGTTTACATTTTTTCTAAGCATTTTGGAGCTCATTTCACCAAAAAAGAAATATACATTATTATGAAATTTCAAATTAATGATTTGGAATTAAATAAAATTAGATGTAAAACATAAAACCCCATTTATTAGGATAAGAATCTGAAAACCACTTTATCATTACTAAAAATGTCACTATCTATGCATGTTCATTATCTTCTTTTCATTTCTTATATGTTTGCATTTATAGTTGTATTATTCTTTTATGCATCATTAATTCATACACAAAAAATGGCTAACCAATAAATGTGATCTTTGTGACATGCTATTGCAAATGTATATTTAATTATTGACTTTGGTGAACATCAAAGTAATGTTTACTGTATCTGAGGCAACAATAAGGTTACTAAGACTTCATTAATCTTGGTCATTTGCACTTTTGTAAAAGAGTTTTTTTATGGTCACTTTATAAAGGAAGAGTACGAGTTGTTTATGTGATAGTAATATGAATGATATTGTTGCTATTTATATTGCTTAATTTAGTTTCTATTATTGTTGTTTTAATGTGCTGCTGGTATTTCAAAAGTTGAAACCATTTACAGATTTTGTTTCTATATCCATGTTTAATACTTGATGATTAGACTGCATGTTAAATCATAATTTATATATTTTTTTAATCAAAAATATGCTACTCATTTCATTATTCACATTATTTTATCATATTTTTTCTGGTTTTGTCTTGATTTTTGCTACGCTAACACCAGACCCCTCAAAGAAAATTAATCGGCCTGTAGAGAAAGGGCGAAGCAAGTCAGTACCTAACACCAAAATCCCCCCTGTTGTGGCTGTGAAAAAGAATCGGGGTCTGTCAGTTCAACTAGAACAAAAGTGTGATAACATTCCAGAAGTAGACTACGACGATGCTCCAGAGAACAATGATGAATCGGACCCAAACGTACCCATTATGGCAGTACGCCCCACAGTACAAAATGGGAAACACGCACGTAGTGCAACATATAATGGGACCTTGTCTACGGACAAAAACCGCAATGACACGGAACCGCCTTCAACTAAAACAAAACCGCGCGAAAAAAGTGCTAAACATTCCCGAAGCAAGACAGTCGATGCTGCCTACGACCGAAACGCGAACTCTAAATTACCAGAAAAAAGGCTGCAGACGGGGGACAATACGCTGCCATATCATCATCAGTGTAAGTGACGTTGTGGTGCTGTCCTGCATGTTGTGTTTGTTGTATTGGTCAGCTGTGAATGACTAACTACTTATTTGCTCTGCTAGTTCTTCGGTGGTGTTTTACATCTTCCTTCTTTGTAACCTCCCTCTATTTCTTCATTTGAATGTTATTAATTATTACAGTACTTAACATAATGTGTTTTAAGTAACAGGCTTCCAGGGTTTCTTTTTTCAATGATTGTCATCACTACATACTTTTAATGAATGTTTGTAAAGTTCAAAAATCTTTCCTCATTGACCAATCAAAATACACTTTGTTCATTATCCAATGGTGGTTTGTAATGCTTATATTCTTTTCCAATTGACCAATCCAAATGCTTCTTGCTTCATATGGTTGCTTGCAAAGATTTAAAATCTGTCCCTGTTGACCAATGAAACGCACTATGCTGAAGTCCAGTGAATGCTTGGGAACTTACAAATGTTTTCTCCGTACTATTGAAACATAACACTACCGACCAATTAACATTTATTTAGTTTCGTGATCTAGTTTTACAATCTTTCTTCCCCAATATTAAACTAATCAAATTGCATTTTGATTATAATCCAGTGGGGGATTGTAAATTTTAAATATAGGTCCCCCTCTAATTAAAGACCCTCCAAATAATGACCGCCTCCAGTTGAAGACCACTTTTCTGTGGTCCCAGATTAACAAATGTCTTTATCTTTATTAATCTAATTAAAGACCAAAGCTGCTAAAGACCATGGCAACATTTGTCCCAATAGTGGTCTTTAATTTGAGGGAGACTAAAAAAAAACAAAACTTTACTTTATTAATCCAAAGAATGTTTGCAATGGTTTAAAATCTTTTCATATTGACCACTCAAAATGCATTTTGCTTTTTAATCCAGTGGATGCTAAAGTTTATCTTATTAATCATTCATTAAAAAAATGACCTTTATGTTGATACCCTAGAGATACTTGTAGAGTTTAGATCACATTGACCAATCAGAATGCAGTATTTCTTGAGCACCGCTTGTAATGTCTTTTTTTTTCTTTTTGTATTTTAACCTTGTAGTAAACATGCACACTTCACAATTTTCCAACAAATTGATGAGGATCGATCATTTATGATCTCCAAGTACATACATGTATTTTGTGTTTAGAGGCTCAAGGTTGTATTTAAATGCATGGTTTACTAAGGTACTTAATATCTAGAATTACTATTATTATCAGATCCATTAAATATTAAAATAATTTATTGACTTACACCATTCAAATTATAAGTTGCATTCAACAAGTGCTGCCTCTTTACAAGTAACTTAATTGCAATTTGAAAATAATTAATCTTGATAACTATTCTTATGATTTTATTAATTTTATTGTTTGACCTATCATGTACTACTGTATGTTACAATACTGTTATTATTATTATTAAAGGCAGGCTCCGGAGAATACCACATTTTTGATATGTTGTAGAACTGATTTTTCTAAGACAATAAAGTTTTTTTTTAATAATAATAATAATATTTAAAAACTAGGGGGAGGGGAAGAAGGGACAACATACAATCCTCATTTCCCGGTTAGTAATTTACCATACCCACCCCCCCCCCCCCCCCCCCCCCATATTTGAAAAAAAATCTGTATCTCATTAACTGTTCCTGAGATTTTGTCAAAAAAACCGTTTTAATGTCTCAGAAATATCAGTTGTACAAGTTATCAGAAATGTTTTTTTTCTCCAGAGCCTAGCTTTTAAAAATGTGGCCTTATTTTCAATACAATAACATGCTGTACTATAGTGTTATATAAAGAAAGTAGTACATTATAAAGTTTTTCCCATGGCCACACAGATATAACTTGAGAAATGTGTTGGTTCAAGACTTGATCTATGGCCCCCTCGATGACAGTGTTGTTAACCAGTATATCTCACAAACTTTAACCCTGTTATTCTGAAAGTTCATGAATCATGCAGTTTGCCTTCTGTAGGTAATATATCCTATTCATCAATGCAGTATTTCAAAGGTTGTAGCAGTGGTGTACATTTATGTGCTGCATTCAATACAGAATAGAGCAGTGTTTGGCCAGCATTTTACTGTTAGGATCCATTCTTCTTTCCAGTACTGTACCAGGTCTACTCCAGCCCTGTAATAGGGCAGATGCTTTTGTCTATCTACCTTCTGCCTTAATCAGCTCTTGTAGTTATAGGCTTATAATGCATTTTATAATAATAATAATAATAATAATAATAATAGATGGATTTATATAGCGCAAATAAACAAGGTCTCTATGCGCTCGGGACTAAATGTTGCATTTTTCAATAACTTTTCTCCTCCCCTATGGAAAACATGTTGAAGGTGGTTACAATAATAATATTATTCAAGAGAATTGATTGGACCAATGCTCTTGGCATAGTGATATTCATGGTAGCTTTTTCGTCTTCTATGCCAGTAATGCACTCTATAGACAGTATACATATATATATATATATATATACATAATAAAGTCATCCATGTGCCAAAAAGAACTTCCAACCAAAATCCTATAATTTTACAAGACAAAAAAAAGACAAGCAGAATATTATATTAATACTGTCACATTCTTATGCTTAATGCCCATTTTTGGGATGACGAGCCTCAAATGTTAATGATATCATGATAAGCTCACAATTCTATCGTAATTTAGAAAAAAAAAGAATTTCAAGCTCATTTGCTGTCTTGTACTGGCAGTTCATTATTCTTGTTCTAAAGATTTAAGTACTCAATAACATTAAACAAAAAGTATTGTAGAGGAAATGAAAAGAAATTATTGATATAATTACAACAAACTTGAATTGAATAACAACTATACGCATTCTCTTCTCTGATTATGTGAATGATAGCGTCATCGAGAGTATCTATTTCGTAAAATCAAACATTTGTAAAACGGACATTTAACTTTATTGTGACCAGTACGTTGGCTTAAATACCAATTGTTGCTAAGTTACTACAAAGAGACAGTATAAACACATAATTATTAAATATGTGTGTTTTTGTAGGGCATGGTGTAAACCCGTCCCTATTGTCAGTTCTTAAGAAAAGTCAATTCTGTACACTTTGCTCCTATAACATCTGCTACATTGGCAATATGCCAAGTTTATTCTCGTAGAGAGCACTAATATATTCCATAAAGTTTAATAAACTTAAGCGACAGTCATTCATGATTAATGAGGCACAACATACAGGCGATGCACAGATTTTGTTTTGATGCAAATTATGAAACTTAAATTCTTGATAAATTCCTGTGGGAACTGCTGAAGGGAGTATTATTTCCAATGTTTTGATGCACTTATTGGTCATAGAATGCGGTTTGTCTTTTGTTTATAATATATAGTACCATAACAAACAAAAGGAGGAAACATTGATAACTAATGTAGTAGGAGTGGCCCAGCTAAAAATATTACGTTATAAGAACTTCATGATAATGTTACAGTTTGGTAATAAGAACGTTACATTGTAGAACCATATGTGTGTACTTATAACCTAATTTCACAACGTCACCATGTTTGAACGTCCTTACAACGTTGTGTGAACATTATTTTGTGGAATACCAAACCACAACGTTCGCAAACCTTTATAAGAATGTTTTGTGTTTGCAGGGGGAGCTGTAATGGTGTAAATATTTCCTTTTGATTCCATTGTCCTGGGTGCAAATCTTTTGAGATAACTAAAAACAATTCCACTACCTACAATTCCTGTGAAGAGACATATAGTTTAAAGAGCAACTTGTAATGGACCCCTCAGTCTTGGATACTGTTGCTAAGGTCTCGCAAAACAACACTGTTAAAACATATGCATACATGTGCGTTTGTGGGGGGTGGGGGCAACACATATGCTTATTAGATATGCGCATATTCCTGTTCTGATTGGTCAGTTGTTAAGTTTGATTGACACTCGAGAAAGGTCCATTCGTCTGATGCCCACTTAGCTCTAGGATTAGGAATATTCCATAGGGATTCAAAGAGGTTCCACATGGTGCGTTGTTAATGTACTGTATATAATGACCAGGAGGAAAAAATTTAAAATACCATGAGCAGCAAATTGTTGACAGATACAAGATGCAACACAAAATTTTATTAATATCATTTATTAATCTGCTATAACAATCAAAATCAACAACTATTAATATTATATTGGTTTTACAGTATTAATTTTTTTTTTTTTTTTACATTTGATTTCAAATTCTCCATTGCTCATTACATCAGCCACTATATATTACTTATTACACTATTATTATTCTGTGTTTAATGATTGGTTTATAATTTTGAATATTAATTACACTTTAACATTCTATGAATGAAATTGTTTCAACAGGTAATGTTGTTAGGGATAAAGGGGATGAGAAAGATGGTGGTGACGAAGATGAGGATGAAATTCCTTCTTTCTTAAGTCGTAAGTTGTAGAAAATTCTACAAAAAAAAAATAATCAAAGGGGCTTTATAATTTTAGTAATGTTCACTAACAGATTCTTAGATTAATTTCATGAAAATATAAAAGATTGTAACAAATGTTTATTTAATTCTTTCAGATACTTCATTTAATACTTTAGGGTAATGCTCAAGCTGTAGTATATTATAGAACTGCCTTAGATAATACAGATGGTTGGTAGCTTTACTAACAAACCAATTATAAATTTATTGGCAGATAAGTAATAAAATATTGCAACATGTCGCAAACTAATCATTCATTAAATTTTTTTCAAACATTTAATTTATTTTATGGTAAAGATATGATTCTAGTAGATAATCATGAAGGTAAGGAGCTTTACTAACAATCAAATTAATTATATTACTATTTGGTGAATGATTTAATAATTATTATTGACAATTTATTTTGAGATTCCTAATAACTAACATGTACTGGTGAGCCATTTGCTTTTATGGATCATCCTAAATCTTATAGGAGTGGAGCTAAATGCTTGGTGTTTCCCTTCAAAAATTCCAAAGCATGGCTTCATTCGTTAGGATGCAATCATGGCAATTATTAAGTTAATTCTTACTAAGGACGACCTTTATTCCCATCCTCATAAACAGACAGGGGTCAAATTTAGCTTCGCTTAGTGTAATGAATTGGTGACCCTGGGCTTGGCCAACCTCCCTCACTCTCCAGTGGCGATTTTGTGATATTTAGGTCTGTTGTAACTTTATTAAAATATATAAATGGTTATCTAACTTGAGGCAGACCAAAATGTATCATATTATGTCATTTCAATAAAACAATGATTACACAGCAGAACTGAAATCTTAGGTGAAATAATAAGAATATGCAATAATGATAAAGTGGAATGATTTTTTTTAATCTTCAGGCACTGTTTTTGAAATTCTTAAATGAAAAGCATTTTCTCTATTATGTTTTATTATCTCATGAAGTCAATACATACCTTATGTATTTAACAGTTCCTGTTATTAAAACCTTTGGTATCGTCCTCTTTATATATGACTAATGCTTTATTCCAATAAGTCTTTAACATACTAATCATTAGATGCTATGATGTTTTCAACTTACGTCGCGACACGCACGTCGTAGGGAATGATTCATCTGGTTGCGTGATGTACAGCATTTATCAGGGTTATTACCGGTCACTCTTGAATCTCAAGTATCGACGTGGGCGTAAATATTCCATTAGGAATTACATTCAAAGGATACTGGAATGTATTACTTAGATCCTTGTTGATTTAATCTCTTTAAAATGTCTATAAATTGATTCTTGTAATGCTCAAAGCAATGGGATAACTAATATGCAGACGTTAAGAAAATGCTGTACTGTGTGTTTCTGTTATAGGCATGCATGATACTTGAAACTAAGAGAGGGCTTTGTTTAGTATGATTGGTACTAAACAGTGAATGTTAAAATTCGTAACTGCAAGGAATAAGCACAATAGAAATACCAACAAATAACAGACATATACATTTTCATAATAAAAATATATTAATTTCATCATAATTGAACAGCAATGATGGAGTAAGAGCAGTTTACTGCTTGGTTCATACCTATTCTTTCTCCTGGCAAGATTGTGCTTTTACTTTGCCGAATAAATATTATTAATTTAAAAATGGCTTGCCATTTACAGAATGGAAATTTAAAAAAAAAAAAAAAAAAATATATATATATATATATATATATATATATATATACACACACACACACAAACACACACCGCTGGTCCTTAATAGATGGCCCACAGGCCAAATTTTGCACGCTGGCTTGTAAGAAAAAATAACATTTAAAAAAATATATATTTAAAGAAACTAAAATTAATAACCATTCGATGAATATTTTTTCAATAAAGTGAAGGCCAAAACACAACACTCTGCCAATGTGAAGTAAGGGTCACCAAGATCTAGAATTAAGTCTGTTACCAACCGATCGACAAACGCCAAAAGATTGGTAGTCTTAGTTCAGCTAAAATTGACATAGCAAATTAAAAATAAAAACTTTATCAGAGTTTTTATTATGTGTAGACCCAAGATTTTTTTTACAGGCAAAATGTTTGGAGGCTTTAAAGCCATGGCATTTTGTGGATATAGGATAAGTGAAATCACACAGAAAATACTGATTGTGTGCCAAACTATTCAGTTGAACAAACTTTTGTATGGCTGATAAAAAAAAAAAATATAGCGTTTTTGTCACGATTATGCCTGTAACTTCTTGTTTGGTTTGAAAATACTCCTACAGGATTACTATTACCAGGGAGTTGTTGTATGGACGACACAAGAGCAGGTAACAATATTTGGTTAGGCGTAAGAAACAAGGTCAATATGATAGAAAAATATATCTAGTTTTACTCTGATTCAAGAAAGGTACATCGCCCACAGGTACACTTGCACAAAGAAAGGAAGATATGACAAGTTCTATTACCAGTCACCAACAACATTAACGTCCAGTGACCCTGACAGATATTTTTGGCATGAAAATATGCTTTATTTTTTATTTCAAATCTGTAGAAGCCTACTTGTTATTAGGTCTATTCAGATTACCATCAGAGAAAGCTTTCTCAAAGAAGAACCCAACACATCCGTTAGGGGAAAAAAATCTGATGTAGCTTTTACAGAATATGAGGCTGAAGTTCGATTACGGGCCTTAAGCATTCAAAATTACTAAATTGCGGCCGACAGGGCCTTCAGCTACAGCATCTTTGAGTTTTACCTTAGGTCCATAAATCAAAGCAAGATACTCGAAACTCCTAAATTTGATCTTTTAATAGGGTACTCAATATTTGTTTAAGTATATTTTTCCTCCTTAACGATGTATTGTCTATGCAAAATACCAATAAAATCATAAAAGTTATTTTTTTTTAAATTAACTTGTTCATTTTGAAATAACATAAAAATTATCAACTTGAATAGAAATTAGAGTATTTAAAAATATTTACACAAGTTGACCCATAATTTTATAGCAAAATATTAACACTTCCATTCACTGTGTTCTATTAGTTTTATTATAATTATAATAAAACTTATAATTTGTTTGTTATTGCAAAATGAGCAAGTTAATTTCAAAAATTATTTTTTAATTATTTCCTGTCTTTTTCAGGGAACTATACATCTTTAATATCAGTATTCTTAATTTTGAATATGCAGTAATGCATTTATTCAAGTAGTTCTACAAATTTTTTGATTGATATGTATGTACCTGTACATTACAATTTATATTAATATTCATTGTCGTAAATCCTCAGACTTTATTTTTACAAGTGATTTCCCTAGAGCTAGGCAATAATGCAGTCCCTTATAACTTGATATTCATTATCTTAACCCTCTGGGGCTGCCCCTTCTTATTGTTCCTCTAACCTTAGATTGTCTCATTGAATTATATTAATTATCTTAACCATTTGGGGCTGTTATTATTAATAGTTCCTCAAACTATAAAAAAGAAATTTGCGCTGGTAAAGAATATTAAGAAAAACCAGCTCTGGTGCAGTCCCTTGAATTGTTCCTCTAATACGGGACTACAGGTGTTCTCGTTAAATTATATTGATTATCTTCACCATTTGGGGCTGTTTTTGTGAATGGTTCCGCATAGAGGTAGTTTCTTGCAATATGCGCTATATAAATAGCAAATTATTGTTATTATAAAAAGAAATAGCATTAGTAAATGACATAAATTATATGTTCCAAGCATTATCTGATGATGTACCGCCATCAGGCACACATGTGTATTGCTCTAGTCAGTTTATCTTCCCAAGGAACAACTAAGTTATATAGGCTTAATAATAAATGATTTTGTGTTGATGTTGGTACTGTTGGCCAGAACCCTATCAAAATTACTTTAGAGCCACCCTCCTCCAAAAAATGTTTTTCCTCCGGGCAGTTATGGGTGTGGAAATTTGCCAACAGGCGTTCCGACATGTTTAACAGGGTCGTCCGAACCAAGGGGTTGACAGAGCCTCTGTCAGGCTCCCAGAATAATAAGTCCCAGTGTAGGGTTCACATTGAGGGTCTTTATGGCATAGTATTGCCAAGATTGTGCTATTTAGACCACAATATTATGGAATGGTAATCAAATTATTATTTTTGGTCAGATGACCTTCAGACAATGGGGAAGGTGGTTTGGGGG
Source organism: Anneissia japonica (assembly GCF_011630105.1). Classification (NCBI taxonomy): domain Eukaryota; kingdom Metazoa; phylum Echinodermata; class Crinoidea; order Comatulida; family Comatulidae; genus Anneissia; species Anneissia japonica. The sequence continues at coordinate 647,755 of NW_022702449.1, read as the reverse complement.
CGGGGGGTCCCGGCCTGTATGATGGGAAAAATGCGAAAAAAATACATGATTAAGGCAGGCACAAGCTGGATCGATCTAATCTCCACTCTGCAAATGTTTACCATGATGCCGTCTGGTGGTTGCCAGTCACACTCTGAGCAGATTGTTTTTAAAAAATGGTCCGTCGTGTTCAAATTGTCCCCTGGAAATCTCTATGGAATCGTGCCAAGGACCATTCACTGATGTAATATTTACGCTTACATAATTGATCAACTCAGAGAACCTTGACGCAACAAAAGTGAACTCAGAAAATTCATCATCAAACTGTTGTTATACATCTAAAAAATTAATCAATATATCCCAGTAAGCAATGTTTTTGACCTTTGCCAACTTATGATCATTTTATTCCTAAGCCTGCTATTAAGTGACCAGTGTACTTGTGTTTTACTAGATTTATTTTAATACTTAGCTAACAGGTTGGGCTATTAATAATGTTCAAGGGATTGTCCATAATACTCCTAATGCTAAATTGACAGCGATTTTTCAAAATCATAATTAAGCAGTGCCCTCGTCATACTTTTAGTACTTCACACTGGATTTGTTGTCACTACGATCGATCGCTGTTAATGACGAAGGTCATTGTTTTACAAGCTTGCATCTTTCAGAAGTTTTATGGATATGGAGCTGTCTTTGTATCTGTATTTTGTAATTATCATCATCTTTGAATGAATAATGAAGTGGTCCAAACACTGTCACTTTATGTTCGTTTTGTGTTTATCTTCGGATTTAGATGTGATACATTGGTTTGATGAGTTCGTGAACTTAAGTCTAGATTTTGATGTACTCTGCTTGTTCGCTGATTCATCTTCCCTCAAGTTATAAATCAGGTTTTTTTTAAATTGGACTTTAAGAATAATTGCTTTAATAATTGAATTTTAATTTTTACAACTACACCAATTGTATGATTGGAGGTTTCAAGCGGTATTATTTGGATATTGCCATCTTTTTATGAATTTATAAGATAATCATTTTTTTATTACTTGATTGCAATTTCTATACATCTGAGAAAAGACTTGTCATGAATTGTTAATTTAATTGTAAGATTCATGTGTTTTAGTTAATATTGTTGTTGCACTATTGTATTCAGTTCTTTGAGTATTCCAGGGACTCCCTACTATTAGGGAGTGAGAACTATAGAACTTGTCACAGAAACTGAAAAAAACTTATTTCAATGGACAGACAACAAAACCGGCATAAAAACAACTATTAAACATTTTAAAATGTCAGGATATGGTACAGTACTTAAAATTTTATCTAACCCGGTAACTTACCAGATAGCATTACATTTCTTTTTATTTTTTTTATATATTTATTTGCAAAATATTTATTCAGAATATCATATTAAATGTACAACAAACAGAAGACCTTGAAATGAAATACATTTTCAATAAGGTCCTGAGTTACAGTACATAGAAAAAAAAAAATCATAATTCTGGACAAAATGCAGGTTTGATTAGAAATGATTGATTTTGTCTGTGTTGAAAGAATCCTCAGAGATATACAAATAGATACAAATTTAGAAATTGTACCAATTGCAGAGATACTATTTAATATTGATTTCTAGATCAGAATATTATTGTCATGACTGCTGTTGCTGCCGCTATTGTCGTAGTTATTGGCTTAACGACAAGGACACTTAGATTTCTGTAAATTGTTTTGTTGTCAATGCGTCGGATATAATACTTAATTCTGCCATTTGCGGTTTTTTTTTTAAACATTTGATAAGAAATCACTGTAATAATTTCCTTGTCTTACTGACAGATTTGTACATGATGACTTGTCAAGATGTTATCTACGGAAATAATCAAAATTATACATTTTCATTTGTACAATTTCTCGATATTCAAAATATCGAGAAATAAATCATTCAATTCAAGGTCACAATTTATAAGCCTAAGCTAAAAGTGATTATTGAATGATAAAAAAAAAATGACCATGAAATATCATTTATTATAAAGCAATATGGAATGTTTGAAAGCTATGTATGGTAAATAAGACTATTTTTATTTAACAACCTATAATAATAATAATAATAATAAGAGCAACATATCAATGAAGTACGTACAATTTAATAATATGATTTATGTAGCGCCTTCACGAAATGATCAAGGTGCTTCACAATGACTAACACCACCTAATATCTAGAAGTCTTACAAAAATAGTCATTATAATATTTAGAAATAATTAAAAAGTCACAATAGGTAATTGAAAAGATTGAAGAAAAATTAACATTAAAATACTGCTGCCTGTTCATAAAATGAAACCATCCTGATCTCCCTTTTTTATGATTGGCTTTAATATGTACTGCCACTTTAAAATGGCTGGATAATGAATGAGTGTCAAAGAATGCTATAATAATAATGTGTCAGTCCTATATCCTGCCTATACCTCTAAGCACTTACACATAATTACGAGGCAATCATTGGATCCAACACATTACTCGGCTCCCCTGGGAAGCATTTCATAATGTTGACGCTAGATACAGTAGTTATCAAAGCATTGGCTTTTAAACTTCAGTACCCACTTATGCTCCAGAGTGGAAAGCAAGAAAATAGATTAAGTGGTTTTCTCCAGGATACAAACAGCTTATCAGCTTTTATCTTGAACCTACAACCTTTTTATTGGAAACCTGGCACTTTACATTTGCACCACATTCTTCCTAATGTACAATAAATTTAGGCAAATGATTTTTCTTTTCAGAGATATTCATTGAAACTTGACAATTTTTCTCACAATTTAGCTTAGTTTCTGCTCAACAAATAATCAATTATAGCCTCGAACCCACAACCTTTTTATATGAAGCCCAACACTTTAACTCTATTTACATTCTTCTCAGAAAGCAGAAATATTCATCGAAACATCACAGTTTTTTTCACCAATTGATTAACTTTCAGTTTTTATAAAATATTTTAATTGCATGTCATCAGAGATTATAGAAAGCAAAATATACCAGTAGAGTTCAAGCCATCTCAGCATTGTGAGAACAAATTGACCTGAAATTCAAGATAAAACAAATGGTTTTTGTTTAAACCTGAGAGTAGTGGTATTAGAGAGCAAGATTAAACGATTTGTTATCCAAAAGCCTTCCTCCTCACTCACCAATCCAGGTTGATTAACCAAAATGATTATTCATGTTCCAATTGACAGGTAAAATACTAAGTAATCCTTGAGACAGAAGGGACAAGAAATTTGAAATGAGTCAACATGCTAATGAACGTTTAATCGGAAGATATGTTTGACAAGACAAGATGTAAATTATACATATAGTGTCAACTAATTGCTATCATTTCCTAAATTGTTTAATATTTTGTATTATTATTTTATAAAGTATTGCTTAGACATCACCAAAAAAAAAAATGTTACTTTCTGTGCACAGTCATAGACCTTATATATCCACTTGCAAGGCACTTAACTATCGCAAGGGTATATTATGTTAATGATGTTTTATATAATAAATGTATAAAGTGTTAGCATTATGAGGGGAAAATGCTAACATTGTTTGTTGAATATGAAAACACAACTTGTAAGCCAATTCACCTCATCTATCTTAATTTTTAGTTAAAATAGATTGTTTTGTGCCATTTTTCGGTAATTACGCTTAAAATTTAATATAATATCTTGTTATCCACTATATTATCTTCAGTTTTACTGAACACAACCTACAGAGATTTATCACGTAAACATTTCCATGGTAACATAAAGCTCTCTTCTTTTGAGTGGTGAATTTTCAGCTGCTCAATGGCATTTTAATAGATGGTTAGGCGATCATAAAATTTACTTCATAAGAATGATGTCGTCAAGTAGATTTTAAGTATATTTTTATCTGATTCTAAAGTTCAAGACTATATTATTTGTTAATCGTTGTTGGAAACTAACATACTGTTACTATTTTTCTTAAACGTGCGCATTTAGTATGTTGAAAACCTAACATGTTTTTTTTTTTTATCTCCAGTGTAAAATATTTATCACAGTATCAGTAGGAAAATATCTTTTGGCTCGTTTATTTGTGCAACTACTATATATGTGACCGACTCTGGGAAATCCAGGCACTGTTTATCAAAAACGAAAGTCGTCAAATCAGCCAAAATTCTCATGTATTGTCCATCTTAATGCATGTTGGACTGAAAAAATAACTTATCATATCATCACCATTTGTTATCTGTTTTTAACAAGTTGTGCATCAATTATAAGTTTTTGAACCCTAGATTACAAATATCTAATAATGTCATTTTTCATTTTAGGAGACAAGATCTTGTTTTTCCAAGAGAGGGTCACATAAACACAATGGCAAATAAATGATTCATGTTCAGTGTGACAAACTAACATACCATTACTATTTTTTTTTTTCTACTTGTGCATTCTGTGTGTTGAAAACCTAACACAGTATCATAATTGTTTTCTCCAGTGCAAAATATTTATCACAATATCGGTGGGAAAATCTCTTTTGATTCCTTTAGTTACACATACTACTCTATATACACCACCATTCAAAATAATTAATTCTTGTTTTGTGAGCATTTATATATGATGAATTTTGATAAATCTGTCATTAACAGTATTTAGCCCAATAAAAATATTGGTTTTTTTAAAACTATATTTTTGCTGTATGGATGGTTTGCATACAAAAACTACACAAGTTTGTGTTTGATAGCCTAGTGTTTTTTTGCAGCTAAATATCTCATACAGACAACCTGTTACTATCACTGTTGTTTTCTAGTTTCAATCCAAAGCAGGAGGTCGCCATGGCAACCTATGCTTTTAAGCTGATTCAAAACATGTTTATTAATTTTAATATTTTGCATTTAATTTCAGAAAGTAAACATATATGTTTTTTTTTTATTTATTTATTTTTTTCCATTTTTAACTAATGTTGTATCATTCATTTTTAAATGTTTCGCATCATTGTTGTTGTCAACAACATTTTGTTTGACACTTGTTCAGATTTTAACTGCAACATATTCTATCACTTCATTTCAGTTCCACCTCCACAGGAACCACCTCCACCTCCTGATTATGACCTCAATGATGAAGATATACTAAACGAGGAAGGGGTTCCCTATCATCATCAGTGTATGTTAATCATAATTATATATCTTAAGGAAAATTCAATGATGCTAAAACCATCCATATGCTCCTATTATATGTTCAATGCTTATTATTCTTTAAAATTACATTACATCATTGTACACATGTATCTTCTCCACAATATTCTTTATTTTAACCCTTTGAACCCTTCATTATTTACATCTTGCGGCACCCTCACAGTGAGTTATTTGGACAAAATATGCTTTTTTTGTATTACAATCATCACCACCACCTCCTATTCCCTGTACCGCTACCATAGCCATCCATCAACCTGACGCACAACTATCATCACTACCACTACTATCGTGATCGGCCTGGCCTAGGGCTCCTATACTGTTTACCTCACTTTCACTTTCCAAATCACTTCCTGGATAATCGTCATCATCAATATTTTCTTGGGAGTTATAAAGTATCAATCATAAAGCACGTTGGCATTTATTGTCAAATTATTCAATATAAATTTGTTTTTTCAAAAAAATCAACACGTACGAGGCTGTCAGAACGACTTGGGAATGATATTCCCAAGATTACGTCAGGTGGTTACCCCGAATAATGTCATCTGACCCGCAAAGCTGGTATAACGGCCTTTAGGGTTATTGCAGCGTAAGCACACAGGCGCTTTTCCGGCCTTTCAGGTTCAAAGGGTTAAGGATTGTATTTATGTATTATAATTTTTCATTCAATTTTATTCAATTATTATTTAGTGTGTAAGAGATACTGTTTATCAATATTAAAAAAAATGATTACCTATGCCAGTACTATTTTCATATTTTGTACATCTTATTATATAACATTTTTTTATTTTAAAGATTACATTGATAAACAAATTTATTATTGGTATTATTTAATAAATAAAAATACATATACAATTATTAATAATATTTAGTGTGTAATATTTATTGTTTGTCAATCTACAAAAAAAAATGATTACCTATGCCAATACCATTTTCATATTTTGGGCATCTTATATAAAGTTCATTCATAATTTTTTAATAAGTATTAATTTTAACCCTTATTAAAATTACAATCATTGTCAAACTGTTTACTCTTTCAAGTCAATTACCATACAGTATTGTTATACTTCCTTATCTGTCTCACATTTTGCCTAGAGAGGGCAGTATGTTATATTTTTGCAAAAAACTCAAAACTATAGGTTGGAAGATAGATTTGTTCTATATTTATGTAATATTTGAGTAAATATAATGATAGTAGTCGTATTAATAATACAGTCATTATAATTCATATGTATAAACCAACAACAAAACAAAGAAAATTAGACCGTAAAAAATGAGATTGTCTATTTTATCTCCATATAATTTTAAAATATATCAAGATATATCTTATGTCACTAATGTAATTTTGTTGCTTGTTTTTAATTTTTAATTGTAGTAAATAAGACAGGTAGAGATAGCTCATCTGACGATGGCCAACCAACGTCACCAGTGAATCGTGCGTTTTTACCAGCAGACGATAATCCAGTGCTTATTCAAGCGAAACCACTACCGAACCCCGTCAAGGGATCAAGAATGCACAAAGACCTTCATTTTGAATTAAAACATAGGTAAAGTTATAATTTACAATATTATTATTTCACTCATACTTTTAAACCAAGGATAAACCCAGGTTATTTCCACCAGGGCAGCAAAATTCCAGTCAATAACCTTTTATATGGTGGGTGGTAGACCTCTAGAATCTCGAGAGTATTGGAACAGTTTGTACTTGGCAGGGGTCCGAGGTCTACCACAGGTTGTGGGAGTCTTACAAAAATTGGCACTGTTTCCAACACTTCTAAAAGCTATTTGCATGAATTTACTACTGTATTATTGTGTTTCCCTAAAGTTTTTTTTTTCTTTCAAGGCAAAAATGCCATTTATTGTCCATACAACTTATATAGGTCTATACCATAGTGTTACCATATGCAGTTTCAAACATCATAGAAACATTTTTTCAGATCAAACAGCCCTACATTATATCACAACAATGTTAGTCGTCCTATCATCAACTAATTACATTGTCTAAATATTCCAGGATCGTTCTATGCGTGTTACATCAGTTAACATCATTAGCGTGTTTTCATTCAACAGGATTGATATCAGTTTGATAAAGTACACAAATACCATGTACTGTAACCTACTTAAAAACTTTGAATGTAATATTACTCCAAATCGTCATTTCACAAACATAGCATCGATATAGTATTCTGCGTGGTACAGTAGGAAAAAATGAAGTTAGTTGGCTATGGATGTTACCACGTTTTGGCAAAATACAATTTGATGTGTTAAAAAAGTTGACCATTATTATTATTTTATTATTATTATTAGTAGTAGTATTATTGTTATTATTATTATTAACCAGATCTCCTGGAAGTAGTTTATCCCAAATTAAGGCCCTTGAAGCATAACACAATAGCAAAAAATTACATTCTTCCAATGTCCGTTTTTATTTCTTTCAGAATGAAAATTATATGTATTTTAATGATTATGTTTTGGTGATTATTGTGTGTGTTTTTGTAATTGAATGTCTCCAATACTTTGTAAAATGTTATTACTTTGTAAGTAAGGTGTACCATTATGGTGTATATGAAGCTGTAATGATGGAATATAAGAGTCCAATTATTATAATTCATTATCTTTTATCTAGTGGGAGAGATGTTTTAAAGCCTGAGTTAGCAAGAGTTATGACGCAACGAAAACACCAAAAATCTAAAGCAGAATTGGATGCAGAGAAAAAAGCAAAACGAACAAGTCTCGAGATAAAATTACAGGAACGACAGGAAATTTTAAAACAGGTAATGTAGTGTGTGATCATATTATTGTAGAACAGTTTTGGTCGTTAATAAACCAGACACAATCGATGCTTACTTAGTGCGAGCTTTCGTCGATGTTATCAACATGACTTCGTCAGGCCATTCATTGTGTTTGGTTTATTAACGATCAAAACAGTTCTACAACAATAGTAAGTAAACCAGATAAAACGATTCAAAGACCTTTTTTAAGTATGATAAACTTCTATGATTAAAAAATCATATGAAGTGTTTCAATGTTTTTTAGGCGATAAAAGGAATAAGTTTATTATTATAATAATTCAATTATAGTTTTTGTTCTTTGAATAAATTAAGAAAAGTATAAACTTCAATGATATATAAAACTTTTCAAAACTTTTTATGATAAAATCTTTAATCCATTCTTCACCTTATTTTTATTTTTTCTATTTATTAGAAGGACGAGAAACTAAAAATTCCTGGAGAAGCCATTCCTGAAGAAGAGGGCCAGTCAGAGTTGTATCGTGTGAGAGCATCCTTAAAGTCGAAAGAAGCAGCCAAAACATAACATTGAACATAAGTCTCTGAAGTACTAACAATTTCCAACGTATCATTGAAACAGTCAATGATACAAAGATGATTCTTGAATGTATCAAAAGGGCTTTTATAAAATTAAATTATTTACTCATGGTCTTATGTTAATAGCATACTACTGGTAAATATTTTCACAATATATTATATTATGTTATTATAATTACAAAAAAAAAATTGCAAAAAAATTTATTGTAAACTTTTATAGAAATTATAATCTAAAGATTAGCCTTAAAACTTTATGAATGTAAGCCAACATAATTATTTTCATATTTTTTATATCAAGCTAATTCTTTATTTTTCCGATTGAAAACTTTTTTATATATCATATAACTTTTAGAAAATAAATTTGCAGAGTATGAAACTGGTGTTTTAACTCATCATAATTATGTAGTACATAACATTCTTATTATTGATATTTTTATTTTACTTTTTTTTGAATTTTTTTTTTGATACATTTTGCTTAGAATTTTTGCTGGTGATGTCATATATTTACTTTTTTATATTCTGAAACAATTATTATACTTTTTTTTTTGCAATGATATTTGCATCATGACTGCAAACACATTTGTTTTAAAAAAAGGGGATAATATTTTCATGCTTTAATATACTGTATACTTTTTAATGCTATTATTTCAGTAATTTATTCTATTCATTTCAACTCAATCACATATATGTACTCTAGCTCATGTTCTTAGCGTGCATCAAGAAGTCTTCCAGAGCCATTCGTCTTTGCCTCTCTTTCAAGGAAATACAACTACAATAGAATTCAAATACTATGTTTTAAAGCTGCTCCGTTTACAAAATGTGCTTTACAAAGTTTAAGGAAATTTAGAGAAGTATTATGTTTAATAGGATTGTACATTAACTGAAATACAATTTATAATAAGTATATTGTAATCTTTGTCAATAACAGCTATATAGTACATTATTTTAAGTAAAGATCATTTTAATTTAGAGTAGTTCACAATTATCAACATTTTCACAAGTGTACAAACAGTACTCTTCTTCGGTACCCCCTCCCTCCCCTCTGAAAGTGTACAAAAAATATGTTTATTTTGCAAAACTATTTTCAGTTTTCCAACTAAAGCAATGTACTTGGTTGCTTAAAAGTGAATGTTATTTTACTATTATTTTACATATTGCCTGTTATTTTGAATCAACATTGTTATGCATATGTAAAAGTGTACAAATTTGTCTACCCCCTGCCCTCTAGCGTACTGTTTGTACACTTGTGAATATGTTGATAATTTTGAACGACCCTTATATATATTTCAATTAACATTGCTTTACATAGCTTTCTTTAGTTTTTACCAATATGATGTAACTTATTGCAACCCTAGAGAGATAGTAGAGAAATTCAAAAGGTGAAATTATAAGCTTGCGTAGCTATGGACAAAATTTTAGTTAAAACTTAGTTACAGGGGTGTATACATGTGTCTCTCGCTGATCACAAGTGTCTATGCACATGTCTGTATGAACATTTGTTTGCGACCACATATGTCTGTTATCACAGGTGTCTATGCATATGCATCCTTGACCACATTTGTCTGTTATCACAGCTAGTGTCTATGCATATGTGTTTGTGATCACATGTGTCTATATATGTGACCACATGCGTTTGTAATCATAGGTATCTATGCACATGTATCTGTGTGAACATTTGTGACCACATGTGTCTGTTATCACAGGTGTTTATGCATATGTGTTTGTCATCACAAGTATCTATGATCATGTGTCAGTGATCGCATGTATCTATATCTGTGACTACATGTATTTGTGATCACAGTTATTTGTGCACATGTGTCTGTGATCACAGATGTCTATGTACATTTGCATGTAACCACATATGGATCTATGCTAATCAGTGTCATATACTGTATGTATAGGTATACTGTAATTAACAACCCCAACACTGCCCTCTGTTTATTAATCAAACCTAGCCTAAAACATATTGTGTTTAACTTCACCAAATGGCAGTGTCTTTCATTTAACAGTGATTAGTTAACACACAGGATGTGTAAAATATAATGTATACGAATTATAAATCATTTTTGCCTATACATCAATATGTTGGAGCTTGAAAAATATACTAATTTAAAGGTGTAGTGTGCTACATGAAAATTAGCTTGGACCGTACAAAAGATATATAACGTTTATCATCTGTCATGCTTCTTTAGAATTTGTTTGAAATTTCTATTTCAGCTTTCAGACCAACACAGCCTCTGACTAAGTGTCATCGAATCCCGTTGGGATAGTGTGGGGGGAGTGGGAGAGTGAAGTTGATGAAATTATCCTATGTCTCCCAAATATTATGCTGCAAGCGCTATTAAGCCTGGGATTAGTCCCCATATTAGTTTCCCGTACAGAATTTTGTGATTTGCGTTTATTATGCCTTCCAAAAATTTACTGTCTTTTCTAGCAATAGTATGTGCATAAATTATCTGTTAATATATGCAAATGAGATGCGTGCTAGATTGATGTCAGTGAATACTCGGGCTTGGTGCTGAGTGGATGGCAGGGCTTTTTTCACTATGATCTACTATTTTGTTATGTATATGGTAAAGAGAATTATGAGGACATGACTGTGAAGTATTTAATACACAACACAACACAACGAATAATAATTTATAGATAAATAAACATGTTCAAATGCGCAATATCTGGAATTGATTTCATACAGGCCTATGTTCTAACTTCTAGGACTATAATAGAGTATGCTAATTAGCTGTCTCAATATTATTTTTGGTTGCTCACAATATGCTCAACCTCTTAATCTAGTTAACTCACTGACAGTTGGGATATACTGTGTGTCATCTGAGGTCATGACCTCAGGTGACACAGTTGTAATATACTGTATGTGTCATCTGATGTCATGACCTCAGGGAACACGCCCTCAGGTGACACAGTTGTGATATACTGTATGTGTCATCTGAGGTCATGACCTCAGGTGACATGCAATTAAGATATACTGTGTGTCATCTGAGATCATGACCTCGGGTGACGCAGTTGGGATATACTGTGTGTATCATCTGAGGTCATGAGAGGTTGTGAGATAATTATGTGAGGTCATCGTAGGTCAACTTCAATATTAACTCCACATTTTGGAAAATTATCAACTGCTCCGTAATGAACTAAATAATCATAATGTTTCCAGAGCCAAGTATCTGAAGAAAACAATGATATAATTAGTTACAGAAATTGTATGATCAAACTTTTTTCTTTATTCTTTTTATGTAATTACTTTAAGAAAATTATAAATTGATACATTGTATTTAAACATGTTATTTACCGTTTATGATAATATAAGTTTTTGTATTTTCTCTATAGTGTTTTCTTTGACAAGACAACTATATTTTTTGTTACCAGATGAAATATGGACTGGAATTTACATGTTGAATTAATGATGTTGGTATACATACTACATATTATATCAAACAGACATTAGTGGACGTTTATCATTATGTGATATATTTTGATCGTAAATTTAAAACTACTTATAAAAACAGGGATGTATAGTATAGAAACAACTATAAAGAATAGCAGTATAGAAAAGAAGTTATTAAAAATAGAATTATTTAAATCTGGTAATTGATTTATCACAATAAACAGCATTATATATCAATTTAAATGTACTTTTTGTGTTGAGGTTGTAAACTTGAAAAATATAATTCTTTAAATTTGCTTATTTTAATTAATGGACTTTTTCGCTAAGCCCCGCCCCTTGGATACTGTTGCTAAGTTCAAACATACACAAACACGTGCGTTTGTGGGGTAACACATGCTTTTAGACCCACGCGCATTCCTGGCTCTGATCTGATTGGTCAGTTGTTAAGATTGACAGTCCAGAAGATCCATTATATGTGTTATTAGTTTGAAAAACAATCATACCAATTAACAGGAGAATTGTATAACTGATTTTTTTTTTTTTTTTACAGTATCTGTCATTTTGAAAGTTGAGGTCTTCATTCATTGGTATTTTGAAATAAGCAAATCAATGTTTTATTTTGAATTTTCAGTTAATTTTTTAGTTTCTACTACAGCTAGTATATTTTAAGTGACATTTTGTTGTACTTTATAAAATGTTTTCTGAATTACGTAACTGTATACACTTAAGTTGTACAATATTGATAGAAAAATGAGAATGGGTTATATAAGCCATACTTTTATATTAAAAACAAATTTAATTTAATCTAGCCATTCCATAACTTGGTTATTTTGTACAAATATTACATAAAAATCCAATTCATAATAAACTTAACCTAATTTTGAAAATCGTATTTAGTGTTTATTTTTGTTTTGTGTAGTATCGGTATAGAGTTAAACTCTAGCGTAGTACGATTAATGCCGCCCTCAACAGGAATACAAGTGCACCTTATGACTTATGCAAACCTTTTTTCCGTACGATGGTAAAGCAACATCTCATGAATTATTCATATCCTCACGATAGAACATAGTTCGTGCATGCGCTATCCTTACAGACCGGTGGTTGCTAAATACCACAACTTCAGCTGATGAAGGAGGTGTGGCTTCTTTTGGTGACGTCATACAATATTGTTACATACCTGGTTTTAAAACGACCTTAGAGCTTACAAACCCCTCCTCTGATTTGGGATACGGTCTTGGTTTATTGCAATCATCAATATAAAAAGAGATTGAAATTTAACATCAAAAAGGGTTTCCCAAAAACACGACGAAACTCACAAAAGCATCATGAAAAGAAAGTGAGGAGAACGGAAGTGTTGACTGTGCAAGGAAGGTTACCAATTTTGGAACAAACCATGATTGATTATAAATGTTTTTGATCGATTTGTGTTGACCTTCGGGATACTAAATTGACGGGGTCTTCTAAGATTGTATTTAGAATCGCGGGCTGTAGGTAATAAATAGTTTAATCATGATTAGAATCCTTGATTTTGTTAAAGAAATCCCTACACAGTCGAACACGTCGCTCTTCCAATGTTGGCATTTCAAGCAGAGACCGAGCTCCATTATAACTAACACCAGGAAGGATACATTTAAGCACTCTTTTTTGGATCTGTTCCAGAACTTGGCTTCGTTGCTTAGTGATATTAGTACCCCACACTGGGGCTGCATATTCTAGAATAGGTCTAATAGTACTGATATAGAAATGAACAAGTAGCGTGGAGGGTCGGGGTGGGGGTGGTGGTTAATGGGGTTACAACGAACCGCCTAAAAACTGGAGAAAGGTCCGCATTTAAAAACGAAAAATTGATATTCGTAGATATATTTACAATGTTCTCCAGAGTATCACAGATAAGGGTCCACTTTCCACTGAAACGAACCTCCCACAAATTCACGCTACGGGCCTGCGTACATCACACATTGTTGATAATAGACCTAGTTTTGGCATCATAACGAAGTGTGTTTCCTTGAAGGCTATTTTCAATAATATACCATGGACCTACAGTATTAATTATTAATAGGTCCATGAATATATTTCGTTCCGTTCCGTTTATGTTTCTAATTATAGGTTATGCGGACAAAAGTATTTTCCTGTGGGTTTTCCAGAGTAATTTAACATGCGTTTTATTTAATTAGTCGGCTTATCACAATGTTCATGATATTTGCTATGGAACAATAGAAATTTTCTCGGTTTTTTTCCACATAAATGTTTCTCATGCGTATCCATGGTATAGAGCCACTATAGCTTAAATAGACCTGTATGGAATAATTACTGTATAACAACGTTAGTTTATTTGAGTATGATCATTTTGTTTTGCAGCCCCTAAATCCGCCCCTGGCTCAACTAAGACACACTGCCGACGTGGGAAATTTCACAAAACTGAAACTCATTATTGCCGTGTATAAGGTAAGCTGACAATCATCCGGTTTATTTAAATAGTCACTATTTAAATGCTACAGTAGGCCTAATAGTCATTATTGCATTATATTAGACAATTTTGCAGGCACATTTTCACTACTTGTCAAATTCCTACAACGTTGTATCATAGGCCGCTAGTTTTGTGTTGCCTCATAAGTTCCATATCTGCTCTCTCTTGCCTTTCAGTTCTTCTTTCCTCAGCCTCCTACCATTTCGCCTAATGAGCTGGTTACTGCCTCCATTGTTTCCTGAATTTTTTTTTTTTTTGTTTTTTTTTTTTGTTTTGTGTGTGTTCTTTTCTTTTGTTTCTCTGTGGAAATAATAATTGAAATAAATTCCGTTGTGTAAAATGTTGATACACATAATAATTATAACAAAATTTATCAGGGCAATCCCTCATAAGCTAATTGGAAAGTTCCGTGGCATAGCACGCGCGGGTTTTGCAATGCCATAATAAATTTAGCTGTACACACGCTGGCGGGAGAGAATCAAATGAACATTCAAGGTGAGCACGCCGATATTGTGAATTGTAGCTTTATTGCACACGTGAGAAGTTATTACATTAGTAGGCTACTTCTACCGCTTCTACTTTTTTTTTTTTTTTTTTTTTTTGCTTCTTTTTCAAATGTACGTTTTACTGTTATCTTCTCTAAGTTTGTACCCGGGTTGTACCCTGGCTGCGCTACGCTGAATGTGTCCCGCGCACGTCCATCCCGGAAGATTTGGTAACCCGAGTAGGACTTTTTGACGTTTACACTAACCAGAACTCGGGAGATTTTTACCCGGGTAATCGAAAATCCCGAGTTACGTCCGGAATTTTGCTTGCAGTGTAAAACGGGTATTACAGACTAGTTGATTGTGCAGGCCAAACAGACGTGTATGGAGTGCCATAGACGTGGGAGAGGGTTAGTACCCGTTGTCAGCGTGAGTTTTCCCTCTCTTGTTAGTAGCTAGTAGAGAAAAATGATTTAGGGATATTTGTGGTGAGGGTGCATATGGCACAAAATATGTCCACATTCACCGAGTATCGCTTCTATAACAGCCTATAATAATATTGGGCGTTTTTCCTTGAAGCATGAGTATATTTTATAGTTATTTTCTTTTTGTCCATAAGCAGAGGCAACTTTATTGTAATATACATTATTATACACGCAGTAACTTACATTATTATTACACGCCCAGTTAATCGAACATTGAACAATTAAGTATGGTGTCTTGGTTACCGTTCTGCTTAAACATGGTGATGAACAAAGCGGCTGGTTATTATTATTCATATTCATGTACACATACAAAAGGTTCGTTTGGGCCTGAAATTATTGTGGGTATTTCCACACTTCAGTTTAATTCATACATTTTTAATCTCGTAAATTCTACTAGCATATAAATACAATTTTGGTCGACGCTCATGTTGTTTCGCATCTCCACTCATTTTAATTTAATGCTGACAAATTCACATTTCTGAAACTCCCGTTTTCCATCAATTGAAGGTAAATTATCAAAAAGTTGTTTTATAGTACTTATTTAAATGCTGCAATGTAATATATACTATAAACCTCAGATCTAATCAAATGAGGCAATTCGCAATGATACCGTGGGCCTTGGTTGGTATATCACTCACAACTTAATTTTGTTGTATCATTAGGGCCTATAATACAGTACGGTAATTTATTTGTTTGATGTTTCATATTGTAGATAAGAATAGTTAGTTTACATCATTACGTATCCAGAGGGATATTACCGGCCAGCCATTTCCTGTCAGTATTTCTGGAGTTCTTTTCGTAGATAATTGTGTATAGTTTGTTTATAGGCCTGTTAAAATATGCAAATTGCAGACTTTTCTAGATTGACTAGTATAGAACATGGTGAGAAGACTCATAGGTGCGATTTTTAATTATTATTGATTTTTTAACAAAATCGTTATTATAATAATTGTTTGTTAATGCTGATCCAATTCAAGACCACCTTCGGGACCCGGAATTGTAAGGAGGTCTTGAATTTCGGTATCCAATTAGAGTTTTAGCTTTGTCGGCTTTGTGTTAAAAATTGGAGGTTGTTAACGGTACTTTGAAAAAGTGGTCTCGAATCAAAGGGATCTCGAATTCGAGGGATAACCGTAACAACAATAGCAATTACTGCTACCACTAGCCCTTTTTATTTACTTCTGTAATATTAATATTTATATTTTTAAATGTATATTGACAATTTATTTATTTATTCGAAAGTGTTCTCCGTTTTGGTCTATTCCGATTCCTAAGCAAAATTTTTAGTCATTCAATCAATAAACAAATTGTAGCATCGATATCCGCAACAGAATGCAGTGTTCAGCACATGGCGCTATAACATTGGCATTAGACCTAATCAAGGTGATCTTAATTACACTAAGGTGAATTAACATTCATAATATTAATAATACTAAGCTAAAAAAGTATAAACAACATTACTATTTACATTTGTGGGTGTGTGTGTGTGTGTGTGTGTGAGGGTGTGGGTGTGTATGTGGATGCGTGACGGTGCGTGTTGTGTGTGTGTGTGTCAAAAATTAGTGGGAGATGGATAGAGATTAGATTTAAACTTTTAAAAGATATTGACAGAAAATGAGATAAGGGATGGTAGGGTATTCCGTAACGTTGGGGCGGCCATATGGTGCAACTTTACTTTGGTTTTTTAGAATGCGTTAGATCCGGGTTCTGACTTTCTGTCCGCATTTTACCATAATACCGAATAACACAGCAGAAAGTGATGACACTTTCACCCTGCTGTGTAAAACTGGTTTAAATTTTAAAAAATAGGCCTAAATGAGTCTACGAAGCTCTGAACGGTTTTGTTAAACAGTTTTTCCTATATACATCAATGGTGATTGTTTTATTATATTTTATCTAGGTTACGATCAAAGACGATTAAAACGTAGTGATCACAATCAGTAACCAGAGATAGGCCTATAAAGCTTGTTTCTTTGGATCACGTGGTAGGCATAATATTATAGGTACTAAAGCACACGCAAAGATGGCTTCTGAACTAAAAGCTGGTGACCTGCTTAAGGTGAAAAGAAACGGAGTTCCCTACTGGCATTTTGGTAGGAATTGTTATATAAAACTAACATTTAAATAATAACAATAATAATTACAATATAAATAATAATAATAATAATAATAATAATAATAATAATAATAATAATAATAATAAATTATAATTAAATTATTATTGATATTATATTTTGGTATTATTGTTACTTAAATGTTAGTTATGCAATTTATTGTCACGTTTGTCACGTATAAAACTGATATTATTTTATTTTTGTTTTATATTTTTGTAATATGTACATATAATTTGATGTATTATTTTAATTTATTACAACTTAAAATCTGTTAAAACTGCATTTTTTAATTTGGAATACGTTTTCAGGCAAATACACGAACCTATCATGCTGCCATGGACCGCGCACGTATGCGGAAAGCCGTTTTATCATTTTCTTCTGAATTACAGTTAAGTGCAATGTATTGTACT
The DNA here is from genome assembly GCF_011630105.1 of Anneissia japonica. Lineage (NCBI taxonomy): Eukaryota > Metazoa > Echinodermata > Crinoidea > Comatulida > Comatulidae > Anneissia > Anneissia japonica. Next base: position 629,930 of record NW_022702449.1, on the reverse strand, counting down.
TAAGTGCAGTACATTCCAATTAACTGTAATGCATTAACTTAAGTGCATTTAATTATACTTAAATGCAATTCAATTACACTGATATTTAATTAAATTGCAGTTAAGTCTGATTTAAATTTTCATTTTTTACGCCGCGTGGTGGTTGTCAGCGAGTGTGTTCTTCGATCTGAGCAAGGTAATTCAACAAAAGGACGCACATCTCGGGACATCAAAGGTTATAACTCTGGCATCGACATTCTAGGCGCACGTGCGTCCCTACACGCTGAACGTCACAAAAACCATAGCAATCAGATCATAAACCGTCAAGCCTGGTTCTCACGAGAGCCCTAGTATCCGGATCGGGAGCTAACCGTTAGCGCTAACCGTTAGCACCTGCGTGAGAACGCCCGATCGGTTATTGCTAACCGTTAGCGGTATCCGGATACGCTAACGGTTAGCAAGCGCTATCGGTTAGCAAGTTGAGGGCGTTTCTATCATTAACCAATCACAAGTACGCGTTTACAATTTCTAGTTTCTTATTGGCCAGTGATTCGATCATCATATTGGTGGTATCCGGATCGGGATTTTCTCGCATGGACGCACGGCAGCTTACGGTTAGCAGGATCCTGATCCTGCTAACCGTTGGCTGCCGTGTGAGAACATAGCCTCAGTGTACGTGACGATTTACCCACGCGCGTGTTAGTTGCCATGTTAGTCGCGCGTCGTGCGGTTGTTACAAAGGCCTAATGATATTTTGCATTAACATTAGACTGAAATATATTCTTCATTTCAACATTAATTTTACCAAAATTGTGGTGAATTGTCGTTCATGAGACTCACTTCGCAGAAAAAATTAATAAAATCTAGATGTGTATAAGAGACAGACTGATGATAGATCTGAGAATGAACATTGTCAAAATGACAGATTAATGTTACATAAGAACATGAAATTTTATAAAATTCGTAAATTTTGAATTGCTATAACTTTTCATTTTCTTGGTCAATTTTCACAAATCAAATTGCAGTTTATAGAAGCATTTAACAAGCGGTAAAAAAAATCAAATGTAACAGACATTGCGAAGTACCCAAAATTAATAAAATAAAAACTAACACCATAAAACGAATGGCACGGATAGACTAATAATTGACGGCTGTACTCGCAACTAGTATCGGATTGTCGATGCCACAGTAAAGATCAAAGGACTGTACGCACGCGCTATGTTCTGATTGATCTAGTCGATAATATGCATTAGCATGTTAAGCTTTCGAAATGTTTACCGACATTTATCAAAATTGATAAACTAAAGAATACATCAGATACCGTAAAAAGAAAACCTGTAGAATACTCACAGATAGTATAAACATATTTTTTTTAAAGTATAGGCAATATTAAGTTTAGGCGTTAGAAGTTGGTCTTTATGTTTGAGACTTGGTAAGTCTGCAGAAAGGACATATTAATATATTATTAATTTATTGCTGTTATCTTTAATTATTACTGTTATTTTGCACATTCTTTGGTACGAGGTATTGCTTCTTTTAATTGTTTGTTATTCATGTCGTCATTGTCATTATCGTTGTCATTGTTATCACCATTATCAATATCTTCATCAGCATAAGCATCATCGTCATCATCATCATTAGCTTATTATTTAGATTAATTTAGTTTTTTCTTACTTATAGGTGTTTATGTTGGTCAAGATAAAGTCATTCACCTCTCTGCACCGGGATACGCCGAAAAAAGTAAAGCTTCAGCTTACGTTCATCGAGTGTCCCTTAAGCAGTTCAAATATGACTCTGACAAGTTTGAAATTATTCCATGTCCAAGAAACATCAGCCGTGAGGAAGTTGTAAGACGAGCAGAGAGTGCAGAAAATCGTCTTTTTAATAATAAACCATATGACCTTATCACCAACAACTGCGAGCATTTTGCACGTTGGTGCCACGGCGAGGCGGAGAGTAAGCAAGTACAAGATGTGGCCACATGGACGCTCATTGGCGGCGCAGCTGTTTTAGGAGTAGTAGGACTCGCTGCAGCCTTTCTTTCAGATGACAAACAGGAGGAAGATGAAAAGCCTCATTTCGTTTAATCATTTTTACTTCTTTAAAAATTGTCCAAATAAGTAATATTCTATAGATTTTCCTAGAAGGTCGAGTGCCCTGCTCTTATTACGTTTGCCTAAAGATGTTTTAGAACTTTCTGCGAGACTTCAGGAGTGGATGTTTTCTTAGTCGTGACGAAAGTCACTACCAGGCTCCTCAACAGATTCCATTGCTTGGCCACTTCTTGAGACAAAGCACAAACCATCCTACAAACCTAGCAATCAACCAACAACAGAAAATTCAGAGGACATTTGAGAGCTACCATAATTACAACTCTACATAACGACCTCAACATGCTCCGACTCGCCAACATTCAATAGCCAGCTCAACTAAAAATTAAAATTTAATGACATGGAGAAACCAGAACTGTAGCAGAAAACAGACCTATCTATATGGAAAAAGCTCATCAAGGAACTAAGCATATGACTTTTCGGCGACACGGCGATGATGATTATGATGATGATGATAATGACAAAACAGTCTGGTGCTGCCACATGATTCGAACCAAAGACCTTATAATCAGAAAACAAGCAGCTTAACCATTAAGTTATACCCCACTACATCCTTAGCATAAAGTAAATTAACAAAGACAGTGTATCCCTATTTTATAGCAAACACACATTAAAGCATTACACTTGGCTAACAACCCAGTGGTCTCCAAGTTAAACTTACATTTTTATTTTCTTTTACAGTGGCATCGTTCTAGATTGAGAAACGCCTTTTTGATATTTTGGATTAAGTATGTGATTACAAGTTTCAGGATAATAATAATAATAATAATAATAATAATAATAATAATAATAATAATAATAATAATAATAATGATAATAGTAATAATAATAATATCTCACGAGAGTAGAAACTTGCTTAAAAATCTTTACATAATCTGTCTTCGACAATACTGTATTTATTTAGTTTTTTTTTTTTCTTTCTCTTTTGTGTATTATGTCCTAATTTCCGAGTATATTATTTACACGAGCATTAAAACAAAGAAACGCTCCCACAAGGAGAGGTTCGAACCATACAAAACTAAAGCAAATACAGAATAATTACTGCATAAAAATATAAAACATACTATCAAATGAAAATTGCATTATACATCAAATGTGTTGAAACTTCATACCAAATACAGTGACCTGGACCGTATTGTAAATCATTACCTTGCTCGTTGGCGTTCTGATGTTCAAGTATATTTTAATATTTATTTGAGTGTAGTATAAGTGTGTTCATCGTACCATGGAGGAAGGAAATTTTAAATTTCCTTCCTCCATGGTCGTACATACCGGTTCTGGTGGGTATTGTCAGTGGAAACAAGAATTGCCATGTATCTATTTCGAATCAAATTGTATATGTATTTAGTATTATTTTGTAGACCTGTGTATGTAATTGCATACGGTATCAAATGTAGCTAATCCGAACCCTTGGTATAATTTTGAACAGAATATCCCTGCGCGTAAAACAGTTATCTAACTTATTGAAAAGATTGAGGTTTTGAAACTGGTGATTCAATTATAGTAACGTCACACAGCTGGAATCTAAATACATGACCGTCCACACGTTTATCTATATAGTTATCATCTGTAGCCTACTGTGTAAACTCTAACATTGCAAAACTACTAGGCCTATAAAGACACGGCTAGCGAATGCGAAAGTGGGCCTACGTACATAATTATCAACCCATGTGGTGAAAAACGACGGTAAAAGTAATTGTTTTTCCCTCAATTGATCTGAAATATGGATTGACACTTACTTCGGGAGATCAAAACTTTGATGCTCTTGCTGTTACAGTTGTTCAAACCGGTAGGTTTCGAATCCCTAGATGATTATTGAGGTCCTCGGTTATTGTGATCTTAAGCTTTGAAATAATCGTAATTATAATATAGGCATCTGTCATGATTCGTGTTCAGATATGCTGCTACGAACTATTGTTACATTTAGTATTTGTATGCCATTTTGTAATTTTTTTCTGTTGAAATATAGAGGACGGCAGTGTAGAAAGAATTGTTCTTGTGGCAGTTTAGTATCAATTGAATTAACGTATATTAAATTAACGTATTTTTGTTGTTGTTAATAGACGAGTGCCACTGTAAGGAAACTGTACGTTCTAACAAATGAATAAATGCATAGATAAGTGTTTATTTGTGGACATCTTTCGACGTCCTAGTAGACTAATTTGAAGGCATTTTATCATGTTAATCTCTATATGTCCGTGAACATAGCGAGTGCCTATCAAAATAATAGCAAAGTTTGATATAAAGAGTGGATTAAAAGCGACTGTAAATGAGCTGATTCAAACAACTAGAGTCATTTGAAACAAATTAATCAACATTTTCATTCTTGGCATCGACAGAAACATATACAGACGTATAAGCATAATTTTACTGTATGTATACGCTATCTATCCATTGAGCCCGTGACGGGGTATCTGTATAAAAGGATCATCATGATGAGTATACTCGTCTCAGGGTATTTCTGAGAGCGCTAGCCTGGAACGATTATACTTGTCTAAAACGGGGTGTCATTCTAGCATTTTGACTTCATTGCTATACACTGACATACCGGCTGGTAGTTAGGGGAGGATACACCAATGTGTATGTTATGTTGCTGGCAGTACAAAAGATTGCGCGTGTGGAGTCAACGCTCTAGTATTCTTATTTTAACTCATTTTGTACATTCATACAATCTTTTAAGATTAAAAGTATTAAAATACTGTACTGTTATGTGATTCATTTTATAATGATTCTTTTTTTGGTTATAACAAGGAGGTTTTATTTTAACCTCCTTGGTTATAATTAGTGGACGTTTTTCGATTTGGGGGCGGGGAGGTGCGTACGCACCCAACGCACCCCCCCCCCCCGGGATACGACGATAAATCTCCCAGCAACGGTAATATTACAGTATTTTAATCATTGTATATATAGCGAGATTCGTAAGATTTGATGTTATGTACCGTATAGTACATAGCGCTCTGATCGATACATTACTTTTGTACGTTCGGTAGAGCCCCATGACGCTGCAAGTAATATGAAAGGAGGTGCTAGGTTTTAACAATATAATATAGGCCTAACTTAACTAAGTTGTGATTACCGTGAAAACGGTTTCAGCCTATCCGGCCCTTCTCAGTTCAGGTAATAGAACTCTTGAAAACGCAAGGTAATCACAACTTTAAGTTATATTATAAGTTAGTAAACCCAGTACCTACTTTCATATTACTTGCATTGTGATGGGGCTGTACCGAACGTACAACAACTAATGTATATATAGCAGTTCGAGATATGTATTCCGTTTATATTGTTACTTTTAACATAGTAGTTCATTTTTATTTAAATGGAAAATGAACATACATATTTCATATTTTCGCTCTTTTATGGCATACAAGATACAAGATTCTTTTATTGTTACTGGTACATAAAATACAAGTAAAATTCGTCTTCCCGATGCAAAAATAAAATTGCATGATTGCAGTACAGCCCTCAATAAAATAAATCAGATTGCCTCTAAATAGCTACGAGGTCTAGATTATCGAGACCTTCGTCTTCGATGGCCTCTAGTAGCTAACCTAACCTAAACTTCTCTTCCACTCTGGATTTCACACCCCAAGAATAAACGATCGAAGTCCCCTTCACCGAAAAGCCTCGAGAAAAAAAAAAAAATATACGCTACAATTCATTGGAATATACAGTAATAATAATTACATTGGACCACTGGACTCGTGACTGAGCTACTGATAAGTGATAAGGCATAATGCAGATGCATCATAGTCATGTTTAATCATTAATAGGCTATGCGAACAAAATGATTTTCCTGTGGGATTTTTTCACATACTGCCCACGTAGACGGTAGAGTGTAGCCTAAATAGCATATGGTGAGTGGTCATTTTGCTTTGCAGCACTACGACTTCCCTTCTGATGCTAAAAATTCATAAATCTGAAATTCACATTTTATTGTAAGGTAAGGTGGAAAATATTTTATTTTTAATCAAACCGTGGCTTACCAGTTTACCATATTCATTTTAGAAGCGTATGCGGTCAAAGTATTTTCTTGTGGGTTTTCCACACTCATGTTTTTGGTATCGACGCTGAGGTCACTGGAATCTATATAGCTTAAATAATGGTAGGCCTAATGGTCATTTTGTTTCGCAGATCTCTGTTAAGCAAGGGTGGCGCCAGCAGGAGGGCACCCCTCCCCCCCCCCCGATGTGTATAAGAGACCAGGCCTGGACCCCCGTCGTCCAACGTCACGACGAGGTCGCCGGACCAAAATTAATAATTTGGCTATCTAAAAACCGTTATTTTGATTGCCCATGTCTAATAATATGGTGCATGGTCTCAAACCACAATTTGGGCAATAAGCCATAAAAAAATCTTCAAGTGAACCCTATCATGGATATTTATTCCGGGACCCTGACAGTAAGTACAATACCTGAATTTCACCTATATTATTTTTAGGAAGTCCCCACGACATCCATAACATGTCGTGCAAGGAACCTCAAGCAGGTGATCTGGTTATGGTCAAACGACACCCAATTCCATACCGTCACTATGGTAAGAATTTGATATTTATACTGTATTATTATTTTATTTAATTCTAAATATTAATAGCAGTAAGAATAATCATACTATTTAACACTACATTTCGGGTTTTTTTTTGCATCAATTGGTAGGAGTTTATGTTGGTTGTGATGAGGTAATTCATCTTTCCGCTCCATCGTGTGACATTGAAAATGTTCATACAGAATGACTCTGATGATGATGACTCTGATGAAGATTATTCTGACGATTTTAAAGTTGTCACATGTCCGTATGACGTAAAGCGTTCAGAAGTCGTCAGACGGGCGGAGAGTGCGGAAGATCGAAAATTTAGAAACCGCCCATATGATCTCATCTTTAATAACTGTGAGCATTTCGCTCGTTGGTGCCACGGAAAGGCTGAGAGTAAGCAAGTGCAGGATGTGGCCAAAGGAGTGGCCATTGGTGGTGCAGTTGTTGTAGGAGTCGGACTAATTGTTGGGCTTGCCGCAATTTTTTCAGGTGACAAGGAAAGGAAGGAAAGAGTACGGCCTTATTACATTTAGAAAATTAATCTTTTAATTTTTTAAAAGATTTAAATATTTCAACACTTTATAATAACATCAAATCGATTAACGGAAAACATATTATGCCCATTTTTTGGGGGGAAAATACCCTGGTTGAAAATCATTATACAAATAGATTGTATTTTGTAGAAGGTAAACGAACAGTTGCTAACCTTGGGAATTAAATTATTTTAAGAATTAAGTTATAATGGTGGCATTAAGTTTTTCCTAAATCGTGCGGAAGAGAGGTCAGAATTTTTGTTGCGGCCAGGGACCAACCAAGGGCTGCTAGGGCAGCTGAAATCAGGTGCGAAACCCCAATTTTTCCGAGACTTGTTAATTGAGTTATATTAAAATAATCTCTCAGTTGTGACTTGCAAAAAAAGTTAACTTGACCTTGTCCTACAAATAGGCCTATTCAATTGTAAATTTGTGCTGTATTTTTTTCTCTCTTTACGAAATTTTAAATAAATTCCGAATTAAATTAATCTATTGTTTATTAGTGTTGTTACTACTAATGCTATTTATTAATGTTGTTATTGTTTAAATTGCTGTAATTGTTGCAGGGTGTATTGTTGTTAATGGTTTTACCCAAGTAATTATGATTTGATGTACGTGTACGTTTTTTGTGTATACGAAATTTGAAATATCGAATTAGAATCATTGTGTTATCATTGTTATTGTTATTATTTGTTTATGGTTATTGATAATGATGATGATGATAATGATGGTAATGCTGACGACAACGTCGACTAAGATGACGATGAGATGATAATGATGCCTGTGATGATAATGAAGAAGATGATGGTAAAGATGATGATAATGATGATGATGATGATGATAATGACGATGATACAGCTCTTTTTGGGTTAGGACTCGTTGCAGCAGCTTCACATGACAAACAGACAGAAAATGAAGAGCCTCATTACATTTAATAATCTTTACTTCTTCATAAAAATGTCTAAAGTAATATTCTTTTTTTATAGAAAAAAAACCGCCTATAGGCCTATGCATTATATCTTTCTAGGCTTTCCTAAAAGGTCAGCTGCCCTCTTATTAAGTAATAAGATGAGGCTTAAAGAGTGGAGATGTTTTTTTAGTCGGGAAAAAAGTCACTGCCAGGCCCGTCTCATTAGAAATCTTCGAATCGAGATGTCGATTACTTGGCCACATCTTGAGAGAAAGCACAAACAACCTACAAACTTAGAAATCAACTTTACTATATCCAGACCAACAACAGACAATTCAGAGTACTGTACATCCGAGAGCTACAATAGGCCTACCATAATTGCAACTCTACATAACGCCCTGAACAGGTCCACATTCAATATCAACTCAACTACAAAAAAACAAAATATGTATATTTCTTCTTAATTATATAAATTTAAAGCATTTAAAAATCCCATATACAGTACTATACTATTTACATTCACCAATAAAATATTATTTTTATTTAATCTATTTGTTTAAATTTTTTTTCGCACTCCTTTAAAAATTAAGATTGTGAAACAAGATATAGAAAAATGTCTCATCTAGGTTGCATGTTGCATGCTAAGTACGCATTCCTGCGATGAGGAGCGATGTGTATGTAGTCTTGTTCTTATCCCCGATAACTTTTGGGGAAGATGTGGTTGTGGTAACGTTTATGCAATGCAGTTTTAAACTTTAATTTGAAGGCTAACACTAATGTACTAACAAATAAATATAGGCCTAGTGTATATACATACAACCTAATTTAAAAGTCCAATTTCAATAATTTTCAAATAATTTTATTATACTGACTGTAATCTGTACTGTACAACGAAACAGTGTCTGGATTTTCGAGACCAATAATTCGTTTTGATTAAACTGTGTATAATGTTTTGAAGAAGGTGTGGGGGGTGTGGTGTGGTGGTGGCAATATCTTACATAACACCACCACTATCACCGGCAGACACATTGATCATGAAAACCGTTCATGAAAATCAGGGTTGGCGCCAGTGGGGGAACCGGGAGAGGGAATGGGGAGGACCCCCAGCGGGGAAAGCTGCCATCGGGGAGAAAATATGCCTATATATATGTATTTTCTACATATTAGTAGAACCTACACCTACACAATCGATTAAATACGGTAAACCTTTGAAAACCTAAATTGTCACGTTTTTTTGTGTTTTTTTTTTTTTTGCCTCTGGATCACTATTAAAACATTTTCAGCGACGCCTGACAACGCCAACTTTTCTCGTCATGGACATCGGCCCCACGTCAGTGAGCTTGGAACCCAGTCGGGGACCTCGGACCCCCGTCGAGAAAATCATGGCACCACACCTATAATAAAATAATTACGTACTTGACTTAGCTACCGTTCTGACAAACATGGGGATGAACAAAAGCGGCTGGACCCTAATGTTTACATAATATACAGTGTACAGAACCTTTTGTTTGTACTGTATGTAATGTTTTCATACAGTACAAACAAAAGAGTCGTTCGGGTCTGAAATTCTTGTGGGTATTTCGACATTTCAGTTCAACTCATTGATACTGTTGTATATTCTACTAGCATAATACAATTTTAATCGACGCTCATTTTGTTTCGCATTTCCACTCATATTAAATTAATGCTGTCAAATTCACAACTCACGTTTCCGTCAATAGAAGGTAAATTGTCAAAAATTTGTTATAGGCCCCTAGGTTGAATCACATAAGGCAATTCCCAATGATGCCTAGGTATACCAATCACAGCTTGTTATATTATCCGATGTGGTATCATTATTATAGAGTAGTTTATTTTGTTTCATGTTTCATATTGTAGACTAGAATAGTTGCTTTAAGGTATCCCAGAGGGTAGGCCTACCGACCATTCTCTGTCAGACGTGGTATATTTCTAGAGTCTTTTTTTTCTTAGATTTGTTCATAGTTTGCTCGTTTTGTAGGCCTGTTAATATGCAGTCTTCGCTTGATCGAAGTAGAGGACATGGGGGAAATTTGCCTCCAAAATTACAGGCGCGATTTTTAACAATTATTGATTTTTTAAACAAAATTATTATAATTATTTTTTAATGCTGACTAAAATACATGTCTCCCGCTAATTCAAGACCACCTTTAGGACCTGTAATTGTAAGATGTTCTTGAGGTTTGGTGTCCAATTGGTTAGCTTTGTCGGCTTTGTGTTAAAAAATGAAGATTGTTAACGGTACTTTGAAAAAGTGGGCTTGAATCAAAGGGATGTCGAATTCGAGGGCTAACTGTATGACCACTATCCCTCTTTTAGTACAGTTTTGTATTATTATTATTATATTTTTGTATTATGTAGATTGATAATGTATTTTATTTATTCGAAAGTGTTTCCCCCTTTTTTTAGTCTATTCTACTTCTTAACCTTAGCAAAATATTTTTTTGGATTTTTAAAAAATTAATATAAATAATTAATAATTAATATTTTTAAATTAATAGTAGATATTGTTTGTATTATCTCAATAATGTTTTACTTTGAATACCAATGCACCAGCAAACAGCACAAGGGTGATATTTGGCTCAGCAAAATACAAAATGAAAAAAAAAATATCCTCCCTCATTACTTTTCCAGCCTACATAGCGTGATAAACTAATAATATTTTTATAGGGCCTTATATGGGGGTTGTGACATTTGTTCATATAATACCATATAACGCAGCAGAAAATGATGACACTTTCCCCCTGATGTGTGAAACTGGGGTGGAAATATTATAAATAATAGGCCTAACGATTATAATGGGCCTACGTATAGTCCGCGTTTTGTTAGTTACGGTAAATTGTGTTTTTCTATATTCATCATTGCTGTTTTCTGTTATTATGTTTTATTTAGGTTACGATCAAAGACGAATAGACAATTAAAACCAGTGATGACAATCAGAAACCTGGAGTTACGAAGCTCGTTTCTTTGGGTCACGTGGTAGTCCCAGTAATAAGCTGCTTTTGTCTGACGTGTTTCCATTGTACATGTAACAGCTCTATACAAGGAAGTTAATGGCTCAGTGATATGCTAACTTGCCTATTGGCCTATTCATACTACTACGTACAAGATATATCACTCTGTTGCTATATCAGTTTGGGTTTGGATATTTGGCTGATCATAGGCCTACCTGAGTATCATATCACCATGACCACGTACCCCTTGATAAAGGCTGTAGAGGAAAGTGATTGGAATAATGCGTGTACTACTAATGTTAAACTACAACATTACATATCCATTTTGCGACCTATTGTAGGCGACGCCTTTGAAGAACAAAAGTCAGTGCTACATGCTGCAGCATCTATCGGTGATAATATCAACTCGACGTTTGGCAAGGGAGAAACCCTGCTTCACTGGGCAGCATCACGAACGTTTGACAGCTTTAACAGCTCAATAACCGGATTATGTATTCTATTGCATCTCGGGGCTGATCCAAACGCCCGTGACAGACTGGGACGGACTCCTCTACACTGGGTTACTACTTACTGGAACACGTCTTTAGGGAAAGAATCAAGTATACCTAAAGATCTGCTGTTATTTGGCGCTTCCCCCGATATCCCAGACATGTATGGGGTGACTCCATTGTATCTTGCACGTTGGGCCAATGCCGAGGAACTGGTGCAAATGTTGGAACCAGTGACTGATCTATCTTTGAACAACTGGCCGAATTTTGTCCATAAGAGAATATCTTTTGAACGCGATATTAGAAGATCAAAGATAGCGAACTGGATGCAAGATCAAGCAGGAGACAGGACAAAGAACAGAGAACGCATCTGTCAGTTCATGTGTACACCTGGCATGGGGATCATCGAACACAACCAAGAAGCACAACAACAAAATCATCAAATATTCTCTCTTCTCAATAGGTTCGTAATTTAACTAAATACCATATGTCACTAATAATAGGCCTAATAATAATAATAATAATAATAGATGAATTTATATACTAGTTTTTAGATGCGTCCAAGCATCTCTGCTTTGTCGGTCCGTCGTTCGGTTGGTCCTTATTAACATAGGCCTATTATTGTTCCAATTTATGTTAGACTTGTCTGTTTCAAATTTAGCTGGTAGTTTATCAGTGCAATGATGCAATGAAGTTTGATTTATATAGCGCTTTATACGGGAGTCTCAAAGCGCTCGAACTTAAGTGTGGACTAGCTCGACGTACAGTAACTTCCTTCTCCCCTAAGTGTCTCTTCACGTCTGAGCTACCCGGTGAACCGGTACCAGCTACTCTCGTCTGTCCACAACAGGGGGTGTATAGACCAGCACCCCGGAGTAACCCCTACTCGTTTCGAAAGATGTACTGCGTTCCTTTAAGTGCAGACGAGCCAAATTGTGTAAAATGGGCGTACGGTTTATAGTTCTTACTCGAGAAGACTTGTTCCACCACCATAACCAAGCGTGTTGTTCGAACCAGCGCCGATATTATATGACTGTAGGTTTCGACACCCCTGCACTAACCCTCGGCCATCCAACAGTGATGCCGATTGGTCATCCCATCAGTCTGTTGGTTGGTCGGTCGGTCCGTCTATCGGTCGGTCCCCATTACGTTTAACATTTTTTTAAATTCATGTTAGTCCTATTAGTGATGTTGGTCGGTGGTTCCATTTGGTCAGTTGGTTGGTCCGTCCGTTGGTCGATCCCCATTACGTTGAACATGCTATTTGTTTTCAATTTCTATTAGCGTGGTTTTAAATTTAGAAAATAAACATCAGTAATCGGACGGTTGGTCGGTCGTCCCCTATTAAAATTACCATGTTATTTTTTTCCAAATTCTGTTAGTCTATTTCCAAATAGCAAGTTGTTCTTCAGTGATGGCGGTCGGTCATGGCATCAGTCGATTGGCCGGTCCCCATTCAGTTTAACTATTTTGGTATTGTGGCTAAATATATAAATATCAATGAATAAAACTTTTAATTTAACTGCATGACCCACTAAAATTCCTGAATGTTCCTTCCAATGAATCGATATACCATCCTCCAAGACACTTTCTAACTTCTGTTGTTATATTAAGAATTTCAGATGAGATCTGCAGAGAAAATCCTGTGTTTGAGTTCCGTCCTTACCTTGCTGGCAGCACTGCAGAGGACACCAAACGAGGCTTTCCCGACGAGAAAGACATCATCATTCACCTAGAGAAATTCACTGAAAGAATTACACCTGAGCCGGACACTGACGATCCACATAAATTGGTGAAGCTTCGATTAGCCGAAGACGCCCCAGCAATTCCTGAAAAATATATCCGTCATGGATTTTTGAACCGAACAGCAATCCTTAGAGATTTTATAGCTCTATTTCAAAGAGCAATGTTGTTAGTTGAACTGTGGAATAGTGACGAACTGACGAATATTTTCCCAGGAGAATCTGCGTCGTGTCGTGGCGCGTTTGATGTCATTCATATGGCAGCAGATGAGGGAGATATATGCACGTTTGATGTTGTATGGTGTGGGGAGCACTACAAGCAAATCACAGTATCTATGGACATTGTACCAGCCATAATGCTGACTGCTGGGACACTAAAGCAACCGATGAAGGGTACTTTGCCAGATATATACAATAATTACACACTGTGTGCAATTCTGAAATCTAAGGCAGATACTTTTGTTTATGTGGATGAGAGTGAAGAAACTGATAGGCCTATCGCAAAGAGCAGTGGTGATATTATGCCCGTAGAGAAGCATAGCACTTTTTATATGGAATCGCGTGTGGACGATATTGTTTTTAGCGACTCTGAAAACGACTCCGATATTGATTATCACATTCCAGATGAAGAAGGCATAGATATTACAAAAGAAGAGCTCAAAGAAATCGAGGAAGAAGTAAGAGAAGAAGGCAGATTGTACGTTAGAAAAGCAGTTGATATTGGAGAAAATTCTTTTTACATATCGTTCTGTGCGCTAGAAGTTACAGCAATGAAATCGCTGCCTGACAATTTACGCGTAGCCATGGTTCTCTCTAAAGCGTTGGTCGACTTTATTCCAGAAATTAGAACAGCTGCAAACAAAGGTGCGCACCCTGAACGGGACTTTTATGAAGGTCGTAAAGATATATCTAGTTACATGATCAAAATGGCGCTGCTTCATTCTCACAAAAAATATCTGTTTAGAGACCAACAGCCTGACTCAACTCAGACTGAAAATATTCCCGGTGTAGAAACGTATTTACAGCGATCTGTGTATCGGAATTGTTCGTATTGCCAATCAATGCAATGCCACACACAGGAGGCAACGGACGTCACAAATGTAGATACATCATCCCGGAAAGAACGTCCAAGAATTGGCGTTCCTGATGTGTCGCAGTTATGTATTTCACAAATGTGTACCAGTACATTGACTTCTGACATTCGGTGCACGTGCTGTGACAATCGTTGCACACTGGCAGATTTCTCATCCAGAGTTGAGGATATTTCATTGTGGGTAGAAAGAATATTCATAGAGTTAGAGGAAGCAGCAGAAAAACGACACCTGCCTGTTTTCTTTGACCCACAGAATAATGCCCTGGACAAGCTGATAACGTTATCAGAGCAGAAGGGCTTTCCTTACCCAGGTCTGAGTTACCTGAGAGTACACTGCAAGATGGTCAGGGCCTTAGTCCAAATTTAACTAAAGATATGTGAAAAAAGAGAGTTTAATTGAAAGAATCGTAATTTATTCTAATGTCAAACATTTGGTGGACAAAGTAACAATAATTCGGTAGACCACGTTTGCGGAGGTCGATGATAAAGTAATAAGAGTTCCAATTACATTCATCTATGTACACTATTTCTGAAAGTCTTTACCTAAAATTAGCATAACCTTTAGTGGTATTGACCCCTTATCTTGTTTCAACTTTTTTCAAAATTCTTCAATTCTCATTTCAGCCTTTGAAAATTACCGCACCGTAAGTCCCTGTAATATTTACTGCATATTTAAATATTCAAATAGTTTCATCTGGTATATAGTTTCATATAGCTCTTGTCGTTACTTTCTACACATGGTTTATAGAATGGCCCCGAAACTGCTAAATACCGGATGGTGTCCGGTGGGGGATACTTAACTAATTGTAGTTAAGAGTAATATACTGTATTTAAGTGTAGTTAAGCCTAGCTTAAGGTAGTTAGGGACGTCCTGGGTACGACATTAAACTCCATCCGGTCGAAGCGTCGGCGACTAAACTGAGCTGACAACCCTCTCAAATATGTGTTAGTGGTGAGGGTGCTGAGGGGAGGATGTTTGTGGTCACCCAGCAGCAAGAAAAACCAATACCGTAGCTGAACAAAGGGCGGATGAGCTCCTCGGAGTCAACGGCCAAACATTAATTAGTTTAAGGAACAGGAGTAGTTTAGTCTCATTGTTATTATTGCTATTATGATTATTTTAATTTTATTTTTTGTTATTATTTTATTGTTATTTGCTTTTTCTCAGTTGGCCTATATTATTTCTCTGTAAGGCGCATAGGGGCAATGTGCAATATGCGCTATATAAATATAACATTATTATTATTATTATTATTATTATTATTATTATTATTACACAATTTCAAGGTGGAGTAGGTCTATTATATATAATAGACCTACTCCTTCTTGAAATTGTGTAGAAAGCGACTACCGTCCAACACAGACGTTTAATTATGAAAAATAATTGAAGTTACCTTTGCTAACACCGACCATCGAGGCTAGTTTTGAGACTAAGCTGAAAGGAAAACTGCATGTCTCGAATTAAAGACCACTTTTAGGAACTTGGGTTTTTGAGGTTTTCGGTAGCTTTGGTCTCTAATTTACTAAATCTCTGATGTCCACTAAGACTGCACAGAAGTTGTGGTTAACTGAAGTGAGTCATTGAAAATATTAGACGGATCTTTAAAGACACTATACTGTATCTGCAAATTTTCTTTAAAACTGACTTTTTGTTGAAACTATGTATAGGCCCTATGCATTGCAAAAAAAAAATAAATAAATAACAAAGTCGCAAACACGGTAATCCCTGTCATAGATGTACGTTGTCGGTTTGTTTAAAAATATAAGGAATGTGGCTAAACAAATATTGCAATCACAAAGAATTCATAAAAAAATAATGGATACCGATTTAAAAATGAGTAAAATATTCTGTTCAAAATTGAATAATGGATCACTCACTATTAATTCAGTGTTAATATTGTATAGTGCAATTTTTTTTAACCGTTGTTGATTCAAGGCGATCCGGTAACCACCTAATTCCTTCGAATTTATCAACGGGTTATCATGATTCTTATGCAGACCGCACTAATTCTTCTATCTGTTACATTTAAACAATTATTTATAATCTGCATTGCGTCGCTTGTTTTTCCTAGGTTTAACCTTTGTGCATGGATATTATATATATATATATATATATATATATATATATATATATCGATATATATATATATATAATCAATATATATAAACCAAGACAGCCGTTAACACTGTTAAATTATATATATAAATCATCAAAGAAAGGTAAATACAGTGTTCGAATAAAGGACATAATAATACATCGTGTAGCATAGCTCTCAAGGAATGTAGTCCTGTAAATAATTGAATAAAGAACTTGTGTTATAAAATGCCTCTGGCGGGACCCGAACCTGCGACCTCTCGCTGCCAAGGCGAGCGTCATAACCATTAGACCACGGAGGCTTCATGGTTGAATAGATTCAAATACCACCAGATACACTCCATTACTCAATAAGTACGGCTAGATACAAATAGTTGCGTATGCTACCCGATGTATTATTACGTCCTTTATTCGAACACTGTATTTACTTTTCTTTGATGATATATATATATATATATGTGTGTGTGTGTGTGTGTGTGTGATGTGTATAAGAGACAGGGGGGTGTGTGTGTTCAATACGACCATTACTGATATTCATTTTCCATATAGTTTTCCGTTTTATTGAAATAAAGAACGTAGAAACAGAAATGCCAACTGATTATAAAGAATATGCTATGGTAATTAGTTAGTAGTGGTCTCTTTTGCTTATTATCTGAGATAGTCTATTGTTATCTAAGTTTGTTATCTAAGTTTGTTATCTTAGTAGAAACTTTCTTCTACTAAATTATGTTTTTGTACAGCCTTTGAAACCAATGAATTGTCAACATTTTCGGGGGGATTCGCACCCTGGACCACTTTCGAATTTTTTTGACCGACGCCCGCCACGCCCACTTTGCTCTCATCGGCGACATCGGATCCACCCCAAACGCGTCGGCCTTACCCCGTCTAAGTTTCCAAGTTCCACCCAGACCAAGACTTTCATGGAATGCAGTCGTGCAACACATAGGCCTAAGA
Organism: Anneissia japonica; assembly: GCF_011630105.1. Lineage (NCBI taxonomy): Eukaryota > Metazoa > Echinodermata > Crinoidea > Comatulida > Comatulidae > Anneissia > Anneissia japonica. The sequence goes on along the minus strand of NW_022702449.1, from coordinate 612,523 downwards.
GTTCCCATCAGCTAAACGTGAGGGGGACCAAGCCCCTTAAAAATATGTTGGGGGTTGGGGTGGGGGGGGGGGTTAGGAACGTGTCTCCAATGTCCCCATAGATCTGCACCCATGCAGTACAGTCCTCACTATAAAATGATTCAGTGATTTTGACGCTATAGCTACGAGGTCTTGATTCGTGGGACATTACACTAACCCACGTCGAGGCCCTGAACTAAACCCCTCCCCACTCTGGATACGGTCCTTGGTTGACGCTTCACGCCTAATTATCTTTTCCCCTACCCAACTTTTTTCTGTTGTCTTTCCTTGTGTTCTCTCCTATGAACCCTCACCTACGCCCTACACCACATTCTTGAGAATAGACCTATTTTGTGTTGACATAATTATAACAACGTGCACTTCTTTTAGAAGAAGTCCCTTCTATTAGATACCGGTACTCATTTTACATCCCAATAATATATAAATCGATGTCCCCCTCACAGAAAAAATCCTTTCTAAAATTATACACTCCCGTTCATTCGGGTATTTACCAAGACCTGTAACTCAGCTGTCGAGGTCTGTTGCCTAGTTTTACATTATTATTAGGCTATTCGAACAAAGGGTTTTTCTTTTGGGTTTTTCCACACATAGCGTAAATAAAATATGATGAATGTTCTTTGTTTTTCAACTCTACTAAGATTCATTTCCGATGCTGAAAAATTCACAATAAACTCGCTCACGTTATAAGGTACTGTATACAACAACGTTCTTATGGGTTTTCCCACAGTTACGTTTTGGATCAAAGGTCACAGCCGACAGCTTAATATAATACTGTATGATAATTATGATACAGATGGACTGTTTCTCAAATGAACTGCGCTTTGTTGTAGAACTGCTCTCTCTTTAGACACAATTCTGATGCTGAAAATGCACAAATTTTAAAATAATTTTACCGAATAAGGTAAGGTGGAAAACGTTCCATTCATTAAAAAAAATGTCTTTTCATATTCATGTTTTTACTAGGCTAGCATACAGAAGAATTTACTTTGGCTTTTTTTATACCCACATTTGGCTATGCATTGCGTATCAATGGTCATAGAGCTACAGCCTAATATGGTAATGTCGTTTTGTTCCGCAGCTCCAGCCTACTCACTTTTGATGCTAAAAATATCACACATCTAAAAATCACTTTTCCATATAAAAAAGTAACATGGGAAACATTTGTTTTTCTAGTTAAAGAGTCGGCTTTTCATTCTCGTTTACTATGTGGACAAAGAATTAAATGGGGTTCTCCACACCGTGCGTATATCGATGGTTCTGGTGATGGTTAGGAGTCGCAGTGGCATAACGTCTATGGGCACTAGAGGGTGAATTCCCAGCCCCCCCCCCCATCTCCGTTGGGGCTCCTCCTGCTAATATTCAGCAATATTTACTAAATAGCAGAGCCTTTACATTACGGTCCGGTAGGATACACCCACAACTTCCAAATCAAAACAATGTATTCCTGGTCTGGAATGTCCTGAAATTTTATTTATTTAAAAAAAAAAATTTTTATATATAAAAACCAATACAATTTTGCCTAGGCTCAGTGTTCTTATTCTTTTGCTGATTTCAGGAAATGTTTTTATTTTGTTATTATTTCCACACGTTTTTCAAACATAAAAAATATTATTGTACAGGAGTGTATTACTGTACTGTAGAGGATATTTGATAGTCACATACCAGCTAGCCAAGCGACGTTGGCCCAACGTTGGTAAACGTTGGCAAGCGTCGGTAAGCGTCTGGGTCGGATATCTGACGTTGGTACGACGTTGGTGTTTGGTTGCAAAATTCGTCAAACCAACATTGGAATTTCACGTTTGCCCAACGTATGAATATATTTGTCGATTTTCCGATGTCGTCCCAACGTTGGTAAGCCGTCGTAAATATTCAGTCTGACTACGAACGTTGGTACAACGTCACGATTTGTTACTGGCCCGGCGTCGGCAAACTACTAAAATGATGGTTGGGTACTACAGTTGACTCAACGTTGGCTAGAGGTTGTAAATATTAGGATGTGATAACAGACGTTGTCGCAACGTCAGAGTACTTTGTTGGCCCGACGTCGGTAAACGCTTGAAATGGTGGTTGGTTAAAAATTAAAACCGTTGGCCCGACGTTGGTTAGAGGTTGTAAATATTAGGATGTGATAACAGATGTTGTCGCATAAAATGGAGCTTTACACACTTCAAAAGACTGTCACAGAAATAATTTGCACTGTCTTATGCGCTTACAAAGATGAAAATTAGCATAATGTATTAATGTTGATAACAAAATTATTTTATCTGGTACCAATCTAAACT
>NW_022702449.1:607449-609731 GCF_011630105.1 Anneissia japonica | reverse complement strand
TTATTATTATTATTATTATTATTATTATTATTATTATTATTATTATTATTTCGTGCTTACACCTTGTTTATACTGTCTCTTATACACATCTAGATGTGTTGGTTGGGCCGACGTTGGTTAGAGGTTGCAAATATTAGATGTAATTAAAGACGTTGTCGCAACGTCATAGTACTTTGTTGGCCCGACGTCGGTAAACGTTTGAAATAGACGTTGGTTACCACCGTTGTTGGGCCGACGTTGGCCAGAGATGTGATTACAGACCATGTCTCAACGTCACAGCATAGGCGTAGATCCCGGGGGGGATGGAGGGGATATATCCCCCCCAATATTTGACAAGGGGGGATGGTCCATTGTATCATCCCCTCCCAATATTTTGACTATGTATGGGATAAAATGCAGCTTTACACACTTCAAAAGACTGTCACAGAAATAATTTGCACTGTCTTATGCGCTTACAAAGATGAAAATTAGCATAATGTATTAATGTTGAAAACAACATTATTTTTATCTGGTACCAATCTAAGCTCTTCTTTCCTTAGATGTTAGATGTGCTTGCAAAGAGAGCCACATTTCACAATGAAGGTTGTGTATAGTACGACATCAGTAATGTTATATCAATTCCAAGAATGTTTAAGGTTATATCGATTGATGAGGAATTTATTGATTAGGCCTATAACAGCAAATTGCATCAATTTATTTTGCAAAAACAAGGTTTCCAGCTTCAGAGGGGGGCACATCTCCTGTCCGCACAAGGGCACACAATGGCGCTAACACCAGGCGCGTAACAACAACAACAACAACAACAACAACAACAACAACAAGAACAAGAACAAGAACAATAACAATAATAACAATAACAATAACAATAACAATAACAATAACAATAATAATAATAACATACAATCCTCATTTCCCGGTTAGTATTTTACAATACCCACCCTACCCTACCCCACTCCCCATATAGAAAACAATACGACATAGGGCTTATCTTATTTATAATATAGGCCACACACGTGTGTTTGAAACTAAATATAAGCATCATGGTGGTATTTATTACAAACACATTCTTTCACCATCTATACACATTGAGGCCCTTCTTTTAGGTTAAAATGATCTATCTTAAATTTGTCTTTCTTGAGTTTGGCACTATTATGTGTTTAAATAACTTAAAAGGATAAAACTAAAAAAGCCCTAAAAAATGCGCGCCAAGCGCGCAAAATATATATTTTTTTAAATTCTAATTTCGTCGGAATTGATGAAAACTCCCTAAAATGTGCAATTTATAGAGGAAATTGGCCTACCGTAACAAAAAATGCACGCAAAGAATTTGAGAATTTTTCGGCACTTTCAGAGGATGCATTTGTCAATGGGTGGGGAAAGTTTTTCCAAAGATTGATATTTTCCCCTTGTCCCCCGGTGTTTTTAATTCTAATTTCGTTGGAATTGATCAAAACTTCCTAAAATGTGCAATCTTTAGAGGGAATTGGGCCATGCTAACAAGAAATGCGCGCGAAATTTTAGGTTTTTGGGCACTTTCAGGGGATGAAAGGGCATTTTTAAAGGGGTGGGGAAGATTTTTCAAAGATATTTTCCCCTTGTCCCCCAGTGGTTACGCCATCGGGCAGCATAGATCAAATGAGTTATTACAGTTTTTGAAGTGGAGAAGGGGTTGCAGGGTGTTGTGAGTTTGGTCATTATGATATCTTTCTTCTTATTCTTGTCTTTATTTTTCTCTTCTCTTTTTCTTTCCTTTTCTGTTCCTCCTCTTTCTCTTTCCCTCCCTCTCCCCTCTTTACGGCTTGGTCAGCCCGGTAAAAACCGTCAGGGGAGGGGCAGTTTTCCCCTCCCCCCTCGCCGCGCCTGTTACAACACTGGCTAACACGCCAATCATCCCCCAAATAAAACTAAAAAAGCCCTAAAAAATGCGCGCCAAGCGCGCAAAATATTTTTGTGTTTTTAATTCTAATTTCGTCGGAATTGATGAAAACTATCTAAAATGTGCAATTTATAGAGGAAATTTTCCTACCGTAACAAGAAATGCGCGCAAAGAATTTGAGAATTTTAGGCACTTTCTGAAGATGCATTTGTCAAGGATTGGAGAAAGATTTCCAAAGATGGATATTTTCCCCTTGACTCCCGGTGTTTTTAATTCTAATTTCGTTGATCAAAACTCCCTAAAATGTGCAATTTAGGAAATTGGGCCATGTTAACAAGAAATGCGCGAGAAATTTGAGGTTTTTAGGCACTTTCAGGGGATGAAAGGGCATTTATAAAGGGGGAAA
>NW_022702449.1:585629-606716 GCF_011630105.1 Anneissia japonica | reverse complement strand
GGAGCAGGGGAACATTGGCCCACCCACTTTTTCTAGAGGGGGGGGGGCCTGGCCTCCCCACTTTTTTGACTGTTTCCAGCACTAGTGACAAATATTTTACGAACGCTGCAATGTCATTATTATTATTATTATTAGGCCTATTATTATTATTATTATTATTATTATTGGGCCTATTATTATTATTATTATTATTATTATTTCGTGCTTACACCTTGTTTATATGCGTCTTATAAATTGACCTATTATTATTATAAAATATAGATTTTTTTATTTTTTAACCAAATGTTGATTGACGTCTGTATACGTGCGTCTGCAAAGTTTCCTTGAAACCCACCATCGAGCAAAAAGAAAAAAATCACCTGCATTCGTGAATTCTGTATTTAGGCATATGGGGGGAGGGGGAGGTAGGCACTCTTAATGGAGCGACGTTCTAGTTCTCTGTATGCTAACCATGAATATGTATAGTAAGTGTAACTGACTGGCTTACAGTAAACCTTCAAACTAGCGTAATATAACCACTTTATCGAGTAAAAGCAAATTCTTTCGAATAAAAAAATCTTTCGCTTGACATTAGGAATTAATCATTTGTGACTGATAGGCTATGTACAATTTCCGCCATCTAGCTAGGTGCCATAATCACAAATTTTCTTACCTGAGCCCCAGCCATGTTGGGGCTGAGGTGGTATAGATCTTCAATCTGTGAAAGTACCCACCCTGGGCCCTTCTATTTAGAATTCCAGGATCCGCCACTGGAAATTATAACAAGTATGTAATCATATTACAGTAGTTTGATGCCTATAAAATAACTTATAAAATTCACCAAACTCCGTAAAATATCCGTAGCTTCACCTGGACCCCCACCGGGGCCCTTGGCGGCCGGCTCCCTGGCCCCAGCCTACATGCTCGCATACTGGACCTTATGAAATGGTCACCCCCCCCCCCCCCCCCCCCCCACTTTCAAAAACGTTCCGCCGCCGTTGCCGAAGGTGATACCCAACATCTATTTCAAACGTTTACCGATGTCGGGCCAACAAGGTACTTTGACGTTGCGACGTCTATAATTATATATATACAACCGTTTGGCCGACGTTGGTTAGAGGTTGTAAATATTAGATGTGATTATAGACGTAGTCGCAACGTCACAGTACGCTATTGGCCCGACGTCGGTAAACGTTTGAAATGGAGGTTGGTTCAACTGTTGGTCCGACGTTGTTAAGAGGCAACGGCGGCGGAACGTTTTTGAAAGTGGGGGGGGGGCATTTAATGAGGTCGAGTATGCGAGCGAAGCGAGCATCTAGGCTGGGGGGGCCGCCAAGGGCCCCCGGTGGGGGTCCAGGGGGAGAAGATATTTTACGAAGTTTGGTGAATTTTACAAGTTATTTTATAGGCATCAAGCTACTGTAATATGATTTTCATATTTGTTGTAATTTCCAGTGCCGGATCCAGGAATTCGAAATAGAAGGGCCCAGGGAGGGTACTTTGACAGATAGAAGATCTGTACTACCTAAGCCCCAACATGGTTGGGGCTGAGGTAAGAAAATTTGTGATTATGGCACGTCTAGATGGCCGGAAATTGCACTTCCAGACATAAAATTTGAATAATCATCTTTATATCTCCCATTTTTTTTTATTGAACAATTTAGGAGGGCGGGGCGGGCCGTCTGGGTTCCCTTGAATCCGCCACTGGGTACTTCAGAAGATGGAGAATCTATACCACATCAGCTCCACCATGGTTGGGGCTGAGGCAAGAAAATTTGTGATTATTACATCTTAGACTTAAAATTTGAATATAATTTTCCTTATAATCTCCATAAAAAAAATGAACAATTTAGCCTCCTTTTCCCCCGATGGATAAAAATTACCCTTCTATAAGCTAAGCTCGGAAATGATACTCCAACTGTGGCGGGTCCACAAAGTCGAAATAGAGGGGTTCCAGAGAGAGTCTTGCGTAAATAGAATGTCCACCCGCCTCAGCCCCACAACTGTTGTTATTATGATTATGGCACCTCAAGATGGCCGGGAATGGCACTCTCAGATTAAAATACATTTTTTTACTCAATACAGTTTTACTACCTATAACACATTAACTACAGTGTACTGTAGTTACTGTAGTTAACCTTCAGACAACTTTATTTTAAAAAATGGCCTAATTAAGTATCTCATTGTTTTCGTTAAATTAGAGTTTAAATGTGGTTAGCATAAAGAGAACTAGTAGGCTGCGAATAATTTATTAATATCAATATTTTCAAATTTTTATAACTCTTATAGAACATAGATACAGCTTATTTATTTCATGTATTTTATTACCCTAAATCAGCGGAGAAACTTATAAAGCAATTTAATTTGGTGTTTATCCCAGCTCCTATTTTAGGTATGTGGTAATTGTTGGTTTGTATTGTTATATTGGTTTGACGAAATAAACAAAATGAATGAAACGTGCAAGAAAAATCAACTTGACTTGGTCCTACAAATATTTAATTGTAAATTTTGTTTTTCAAGTTCCCGGTTTTAAGGATCATAGATGTGTATAAGAGACAGGCTCGTCATTTCTCCTGGCCCTGTGCAGATTGGTCAGTTCATGATTGACACTCTGGCAAGCTCAATTGTGAAGCCCGTAGTTAGGGGTGTTCGAGGGGTTCAAACACCTCTTTTCCAGAAATGCCCTTTTTCAAATTATTATTAAAAAGTACCATTTGCATGAAAGTTACTGAAATTAACTACAAATATTTTTAATTTGGCAATTTTATTTGCAATTTCCAGACATCTGAGTTGTTATATCTTTAAACTTTACCCCAGCCATGGTGGGGCGAAAATGGGTAAGGACTTTTTGTGAAAAATTAGAACCCCGCCTTCCCCCTCCCCTTTGAAATCCTGCCTACGGGCTTGCATTGTCATGGTAAGCACATAGGCTCGTAGTAATTCATCATTCGATATATAAAGCATGAATGTAATAATACCTGAATGCTATCTATTCTATTTTTAGATATCGGTAGTTCCCACTCATCCATAGCATCGTCATCAAAAGATGTCTCGAAAGAAACCTCAAGCAGGTGACATTGTTAAGGTCAAACGGCACCCAATTCCATACTGTCATTATGGTAAGAAGAGCAATATTAAAATGTATATTTTACTACTGCTGCTGGTGCCGCCGCCACTGATAATATAATTATAATTAATTATAAATATTTTTTTTTGTTTTTTTTGCATCAATTGGTAGGAGTTTATGTTGGTTATAGTGAGGTAATTCATCTCTCTGCACCGGCATGCAGAGAAAAAAGAAAAGGTTCAGCTTTAGTCCGTCGGCTCAACGAAAAAAAGAAAGCTTACGTCCATCGTGTGACCTTGAAAGAATTCCTATATTATGATGACTCTGATGATGAATCTGAAAATGATTTTGAAGTTATCCCATGTCCGAATGACGTAAGCCGTACAGAAGTCGTCAAACGGGCGGAGAGTGCAGAAGATAGTGATTTTAGAGATCGCAAATACGATGTCTTCTTCAACAACTGTGAGCATTTCGCACGTTGGTGCCACGGAAAGGCGGAGAGTAAACAAATGCAGGAAGTGGCCATTGGGACGGCCATTGCTAGTGCAGTTGTTTCTGGAGTTGCACTAGTAGTTTGGCTCGTCGCAATAATTTCTTCAGGTTGCAAAGAAAGGAAGGAAAAAGAACGGCCTTATTACACTTAGGCAGTGGCGTATCCATGGAGATGCCCGGTGGTGCAATATCCCCCTCCCCAAAAAAAATACTCGCCCACGTCCCCCCAACCCCGTATGCACCAACGTGTGAAATGCGAAAAGTATGGCCTTATTACATTTAAGCAGTGGCGTATTCAGTGGGGTGCGCCCCTCCCCACCCAAACAAAATACTTGCTCCCCTAGTCGCCCCGGGTCTCCCCCACCCAAAAAAATCGCGCTTAAGCTCTTGTCAGTTTTTGTCTTAAAATATCCATATAGGATAACAATCTTAAAGTAGTTCAAAATCACCTCCAAGCACTCTATTTTGCGAGTTAGCGCCTCCTCACTTAATCATCGATTCACCCACTTCACTTTAGCTCCCAACCCCCTGTCATTCCCCCTAATCAAGACGCTTACACCACTACATTTAAGAAATTAATCTCTTCATTTTTTTTAATTAATTAATTTTAAAATTTAATTAACTCTATTATAGAACATAAAATGAATTAACCGAAAACAAATTATGCCTATTTTTTGGAAAAATTGTCTTGGTTGAAAATCATGGTTTTAAAGAAATATTTCCTTTCTATAATCCGCGCTGCTGCCAGCGTTGCTATTGCCTTTGTTCATTGCTTCTGTCCGTGCTGCACTGCCCTAGGCTGCGAATAATTTATTAATATCAATATTTTCAAATTTTTATAACTCTTATAGAACATAGATACAGCTTATTTATTTCATGTATTTTATTACCCTAAATCAGCGGAGAAACTTATAAAGCAATTTAATTTGGTGTTTATCCCAGCTCCTATTTTAGGTATGTGGTAATTGTTGGTTTGTATTGTTATATTGGTTTGACGAAATAAACAAAATGAATGAAACGTGCAAGAAAAATCAACTTGACTTGGTCCTACAAATATTTAATTGTAAATTTTGTTTTTCAAGTTCCCGGTTTTAAGGATCATCTACAAGTGTGTTTTTCTGTCTTTCTTTTATGTCAATATTTCATTGTGGTGTACGACATTCAAAATGTAACACATGTTAATTAGTTCTATACAAGTAATATAGTTTTAATGTTTTTTCTACGCGTTTAACAGTACATTTTCCAGTTGTATTTGAGTAAAGTTAAACAAGTAAATAGGCTAATCAGTACAGATAGGAGGCAATAGCACCACAAAAGTATATTCACTTGTCAACTGTTTAATTATATTACGCAATTGGACACAATTGTTAACAGATTTAATAAGGCCCATGTTGCATCTGAATCATAATTATATACGTTTAATTTTTTTTTAAAGAAGTGATTATCATTCAATGATGTGCAGTGTTGCTTTTACTGTTTACGACATTTGAAATAAATTACGAATTCATTTGAATTATTCCATTGTTTATTGTTGTTATTATTATTAATGCTGTTTTTATTATATTAATGTTGTTATTGTTGCTATTGTTATAATTGCTGTAATTGTTGCTAGGGCCTGTTGCTATGGTTTTTCGCAAGCATACGTGGCTTTTTGTGTTTATGAAATTGGAAATTTCGAATTAAATAGAATATCATTGTTATTGTTGTTACTTGTTGTGGTTATTGCTAATGTTTATATGATAAATATAATAATGGTGATGATGACGACGGCGACACGGACGACGATGTGATGATCATAATGCCGGTGATCATGATGACGATGATGATGATGATGGTGGTAATCATGATGATGTTGATGATGGTGGTGGGTTCCTTTTCTTTTTCTGAAGTAGCCGATTCGATAGCTAAGCCTATCCTCTACCCCCTCCAACCATTTTTACCTCAAAGGTGATTAGTAATTAGCTTTTCCGTTAGAATGAATCGGTTTTGATATAAAAGCATTAGCATTCATTTTTGTTTTCATGAAGATGGAAATCTATCAATCTGAGTTTGATTGGAATTGGCAATTTGTTGTGCAGTGGCGGCACTACCGGGAAGGAGGGGGGGCATTCCCCAGATAATATTTTCAGTTCCCTCCCCAGATAATTTTCCCCAGTACCCCTCCCCTTTGTTTGCCGAAAAAATGAATATTGTAAGATTGGCCAACAAAATTAATTGCTCCGATTGGTCTGCCTGTCATTTCAAGGCCACTGGCCACTTAAATTAAAACGCTTTTTACATTTGTAATAAAGTACTGAGCATTTGAATAAAAATAACAAGCACATTAGAAGCCTTACCCGTTAGTGTTGTTGTGATTTTATAAATTACCGGTATAATTGTATTTCCGGTCCGCTATGCAAAAACAGATTTCAGACGCCGGTACCGCCAATGTTGGTGTGCTTCGGCAAAAGTTTATGATAGTGCCACCACTTGTATTGTAATGTTTGTGTAGGGTATATAGTTTGTGCGTTTTTCTAATGAGGATAATTAAAAAAAAAAAAAAATTATGATGGCTAAATTATAATACTGTAATGATAATCTTACCAACATACCTACTAAACGCGATTGGTTACATGTTGATGATAACATAAAGTTGGATATCGCTTAAACCTTTTCTGACGATCTTTAAAGGTTGTTCGCTAAACAATATTAGAAAATGGTTATTAATTTCAAATCTTTGTACAGCCTGTGTAAATACGAATGACAATGAAAATAAAGGTGATGTTTAATAATCTTAAAAATGATTTGATGTTTTAATTGCATACTATTATATAATTATTATAACTTTATTTTGGAAATGACGCTTTTAAAACAGCGGAAACACTCTCGCAGTGTGTTTATAAAAGTAACATACTGTACAGCCATAATACAATATTAAAATAGAGGCGTGACTTTTAATACAATAAAATGTACGTTACATAATTACACAATATATATATATAATATGTTGAATATATCACAGATCCTGTATATCATTTAACACTTACAATTTATAACATTTACAGCAAAGCACAGTTTATATATTGCGGCCAACTGACCTATACTATTTTAATATTTATAAATAATAATAATAATCAAATTAATAACATAAGATTTGTATAGGGCTCGGTCATATTCAAATTTAAAGAGCAACAATCTATATACGCTAAGACGGATTTAAATTACATTTTGATATACGTATTTAATAAATTTTTGCTGGTCGTCACATATCATTTATTTGCAAAAATAATAGGAGCTACGGTACTTATGGATTGCCTAATTAAAGAATGCTTGCCATCGAGGGGCTCTCTCGGTCAATCGGCGAGGATTAAAGAACTGCTTAAAAATAGTAAATTGTTACAGTATTATTTTATAATATGAAATTGGATATAAAGTACTGTAGTGAAATAATTTAAAAAAATCTATAAATAGTTACATGAAATTCGACTGCTAAAAAGATTAAATGAAATTAAACTATACAGGAGGCCGCTAACTGTTATTATACAATATTATACACAGGAACGCACATCACGTTAGTCACAGAACGCGCATCGCGTATGACACAAAATGGCTTCTAAATTCTCAATGTCCAAACTCTTATGGCTATGTGCTGACGCTCTGCCGGACGCCCTCAATCATCAATCTGTCTAAGCCCGATACATGACGTCAGAAGTTAAATTTAAGTGTGGGCTAAATTTAGCAACTAGGAAATTACGAGTTATGGATAATAAGGTTTGGATTTTCCATAATGAACCTAGAATCAGTTTGCTGTGTGAGGAGAGACAGAGTGTTTTGTAGAGTGGGTCAACAGTAGCCTTACTAGGCTGTCTGTATATCTTTTCGGCATTCTATAGGCCTAAAAAGATAGTGGTAGCCTACCGAAGATAGGACCAGACAGGCAAACCTACCATTCCTCCCTGCTGTGCATGGTCCTGGTGATAAAAGACGGTGAGGTTAGGTAGGTAAAATCAGGGAGTTGTTATAGTGCCACAACAACTCCCTGGTAAAATAGAGATACGTACAGATCACCTATTGGTTTTTTTTTTCTCCCTGTGATTTTTATGCCCAATTTTTTTTTTATATAGTAAGAATATTTCATAGCAAAAACCTTTATTTTCTAATATTAGATACTATATAGGCGTCTGTCCAACAACATCATCATCTGAGTACTACTATAGAGTAGTAATAAGCCCTAAACTAAAGGATGTCTTACAAACTCCGAGCAGGTGACCTGGTTCAAGTAAAACGTTGGGATCCAGTTCCTTACTGGCACTGGGGTAAGTAAAGAATGTATATTTATTTATACTATCTGGATTTTTCAACCCTCACTCACTCGCCACTGAGGACAGACTAGCATTGTCCGAAGCTCTGGTTTTATTTCTGGCTGTTTACTTTTTATCTGTTGCACCAAATTTATATCTACCATGATCCAGCCATTGTTAGCCACATCTAGTGGGGCCATGAGGCCGGGGCAGACAGGGCAAGGTGCCCTGGGGCCCCGACATGGGCCAGCGCTGCTAGGTAAAACAGAATCAAATAAATAAAAATTATTATAGGTATTCTGGATCCAGTATCATAATGACGCATACATACAAATTAGAATAGACCTGATAGAGCTTTGATTGTCGAAATAAATACAGATTTGATATATTAAACTTTAATTTGTTATGAATCTTTTGAGCTTTACAGTACGTTTGAATAAAAGGAAAGATACAGTAGCTTTTACTTTTCATGTTTCTATGCCCTACCTTATTGTTCATGAACTTGTGAAATTAAACACTCTATAATTTATTAAGTTAGACAAATCCGTTAAAAGGCCGTAGCTCTGCCCTGGACTCCACTTGGGCCCTAGGTGTCCCTCCTTGACCTCCAGCCAATGGGCCCCCAGCAAAGCTTCCCCAGGGCCCACAGCCACCCTTGGTGGCCCAGCCCACAGCACCCTTGGCGGTCCGGCCAACAGCACCCTTGGCGGTCTGGCCGACAGCACCCTTGGCGGCCCTGCCCACAGCACTGTTTTTTAGTATTTTGCCTTTTAATCAATATATTGTGTTTATATAAATATATATATTTGTCGGTTTGGGCAAGTCCGCTCACATTTTCAACAACTTCAAATCTCAGTTACATGCAAAAGCACATATAATTCAGATGGTTCTTGATTCTGCACACAATATTTACATACCAACTTAAAATTTATTAAGCCTTCACATTGATTGGGAAATTTTTCACTTAACAAACAACACATTACAATATCACTCTTTTAATCTACAGTAATTCTTACTGTATATACTTGACTTCAGGGGTGGATCCAGCCTTGCAATAAAGAGGGGCGTGGATGTGAACCTTTTTTAATTAGTTGTTATATTTGATTGATTTTTACTATTTACCTTGGTAATTTTCTGATAAACTTTACACAATTCCTTTTTTCCAAAAAATAGAGGGGGCGTACGCCCCTTACGCCCCCCTCTAAATCCACCACTGTGACTTACCACGGTATACAGCTTTAATAAATACATAACTTACTTTATTGTAGTTGCTTGTTTGCCATAATGTACATCTGACCCGTAGTACAGTAATATATTAACCGGTAGTTGCATGGTGACTTGTGAATTGTGGAAAAATGTTGGTCATTCATTAATAATATCATTTATTTTATTAGATGCATTACTGTATTTTTTTCTCCACTACAGTATGCCACTGATATAGATATCATATCAATGTCTATATTTACACACACACATATATAAAATGTAAAAACAATGAAAAAACAGTGTACAATCATTGAAAGTTGACTTGCGGAACACAAATTTATTAAGCTATAACAAAATCAAACAGATATTTCGATAGCTCCTGCTATCTTTATCAACGTTAAACTCTTCAAAATATATATATATATATATATATATATATATATATATATATATATTCCCAAATAAAATGTCCCAGTTAAGTATGAGGAGCATTGATATTCATTTTCAATATTTTTATTGAAGTAAACTAAAATACAAATGACTATCAGAAGTCCTATGTTAAAACATTATCATTGTCATCATCATCTATTAATCATTATTATTGATTATTGTCATGTTTTTATTATTTTGTAGGAGTGTATATTGGTAATGGTGAGGTCATCCACCTCTCTGGAGCTGAGTTTGATCTCAAAGCAAAAAGTTCAGCAAATGTCCACCGGGTGACCTGGAAGGAATTTCTAGGTGGATCTGTCGAATGGGACTATGTTCCGTGCCCCTCAAACATCGACCGTGCAGAAGTTGTAAGACGTGCAAAGAGTGCTGAAGGGGGTTATTTTAGAAATCGGCCATATGATCTCATTAGTAACAACTGCGAGCATTTCGCACGTTGGTGCCACGGTGAAGCGGAGAGTAAGCAAGTGCAAACTGCGACTAAGTGGGCGGTCTTTGGTGGCGCTGTTGCTGTTGTAGGAGCCGGCATACTTGGAGCTATACTTTCAGAAGACAAAGAAGAAAAGAGGAAAGAAAGGCCTTACTAATCTTGACAGCCTATCGATACAGAAAAGTATACAGTACAATAATAATTATGTTTTAATTTAGAATAATTATTTTCCCACCTTTTTGAAACTCCAAAGTACAATAATACATTTCATGCTTTGTATTTGATGTATTATTTATTTTCGTGTTGGCAATATTCTATATAATTCCATTTCAAAAATGAGCCTGGAGAGGTTGTTGTTTACTTCCTTTTTTCATTTTGGTGAACAAATAAAAAAATATATGTGGCAAAGAAGATTTTAAAAAGTATATATTTGTACTTTAAAAAATTTAATGGAGTACTATCCGTAGGCATGGTCAATAATACCCAAACGTGCCTATATATGTCAGATTTTATTTTTTAAAGGAGACTTAAATCATTTAATGTAAACTCAAATCTACATGTTTTTTTAAGAAGTTATCTTAAAAAGTGTACTTATTAATGACTTTGCTGTTTGGTACTCATGTCTAACACTCTGTAATAAGCCAAAGATTAAGATTTTTGAAAACTGCTAAAAGAATAATTATGGATGATGTAAATATTAATATTGATGAACATCAATCAAACAGTACTCCGTAAATTAGATAAGATCATTAGCGATGCTTCGCATCCTTTACACTCAAACTATCATAAGAACAACTCTAACCATTTAAACCTGGTTTCCGTCGCTACGGTGCTTTCACTGCAATCTGTGCCGTGCATAGCTGTTCCTGTTGCAATTGGGAACTCCCCCGATTCAACTGACCTATCAGTTTCGCCAAAGGAGTCAGGGATACCATGTAGCGATTCTTTATGGAAAACCAGGGTTTAATTGCACAACCAATAGATGCAGGAACTAATTTGTTTATTACTCCGTTTTCGTTTTTAAACATAATTTTATCAGATACTACCGGTAATTCATCTGAAAAGTCCTCCTGTCAACTCTTTAATACAGTATATTCAATATTTGTGTTTAGAGTATCCTTCTCTTAATATTGAAGTGTTTTTAGGTATTTATAAATGGCTTTATCTATAAAAAGAGTACAGGTACTTACTCTTTTTGTTTTGTTGGATATACAGTATTGTAGTTTAATGTCAGTATTTTAACAATATAAACATATTTCTAATCTCTGTATATGTAACACACCTTTTAAGCACCTTGTCCAAATTTTGACTGTATCCTGTTGTACTGTCAACAATAAAAATTAATCCTTGATTTTTTTATTCCTTTAATTTTCAGTAACAAACAATTTACTAACTTGAGCATAGAAATCATTGAATTATATAAATGTGTACCCAGATTTTTAAAATCGAAAATTATAATAAAAGTGACTGAAAGTGTTTTTTTTTTTAATACACTAATTTCTATGATCAAGTTGATAATTTTTATGTTACTTTAAAGTCGGCAAGTTAATTTCACAGTGCATCTTGATCATATTTTATTTATAAAATAGAATGAAAAAAGTTATAGTAGATCCAGTGTTAGACTCACAAATATATTCAACCCGGGCTTTATAAAACCGGGCACTCATTGCGTCGTACGACGGTCGTATAATCGTCGTACGACGAATCGAAATCCGCTCCCTGTGAGCGTTTGACGAATAGTGACGAATCGTCATTACACATTCTCCGTTGCGCGTGCGTCGTGGCGTTGCCTTTTCCATAGGATCGCGTCGACCGATGACCGTCAGGCACAGTGAGTACTCGGTATTAAAATACCTAAGTTTCCTAACACCTTAACTCGCCTCCAAATATCTAATAGGCCTAATTATGGAACAATTTCTGCCCTCCAAGCGTCATTTCGCTTGTTAAGATGGGTGCTGACTTGCTGGATTGTTCTTCATTTGGTTTAAATTTCACTTGCAGTAATTAAGATTTTAAAATAGTGCAGTATTATAGTGCAGTATTATATATTATTTTTAACAATAATAATAATTATTATTTTTGTAGAATTATTGTTTTTGTACCGCTTCTGTATGACGACGGGAAACTGTTTACAGTATTAGTTTTTAATATTTGGTTTCATCTGTCTTGCATTTATCTACTCTGTGTACTGTACTTGAAAATGTAAACACAAAAATAAAACCGAGTTGTACAAAAAATAAATATTGATTCCCTGCACTGTTAATAGTATTCTGCTCGTTACTTGTTTTAAATGAACTCCAATATTGTAAAGTTCGGTTTTTACAGTTATACTTGAAACTTCTATAGGCAACGAATAGGACAATACTTCTTATTATACAGATAAACTGTATTTTCCCTCCTTATTCTATCATGTAATATATCAACGAAATGCACTTTATCACTACTTTATATAAATGAACGGTTTATCTTGGCCTGTATTCACTGCTTTGAATTTTGAAAAGCCTCTTTTGAAAAACAAAAAGTAAAAAAAAAAGTAGGTTTAAAGAGAGACTAAATGTCGGAGGTGAGTTCCACATTTCCCTGTTGGGCATAAACTCTAAATCTAAAAAATTGTATGTCCATTTGCTTAATTTTGAGGATAATAAAAACAGGGTTATGAAATCGATTAAATATTATGCTTATGCAAACCCATAACTTGCCATCAATTTCTAGAGAGTTTGAGTGACATCCGACCACGCCCACTTACGTTCGCGTCGGGGAGTCGCACACCACCCCCATCCGACCCCCGTCGGCGAAATCCTGGAGCCATCCATGCACACAACTTCATTAAATTTAGTAGTTTACCAATGAGTCTACTGAAAATGCCAACAATCTTAAAGTCAGGCTCCTCTTATAATTTCAAAGCAGGGATGTTCCATAACCCACAGATCATATTTACAGTGCATAACATTGATTGATTTTACACAATCTGACGTCATTGTTACTAATACAGTGTTTGCACTTAAGAGCACGGTAGCTCCGTTTTTATTTACACCCTGAACAGACACCAGATTATCGACCTTCCTGTATGCCATGTCGGGTTGTTAAATTTGCCAACGACAATTTAATGTCAGAAAAGCAAGATTTTCGTAAAAACAAAAAAGAATTAAAACTTACTGTAAGGCAAAAAAAAATAAATAAAATAGTGTTGGCCACGTTTTGAGAAAATCCAAAAAATGGGTAGGTCGGTAGGAAGACTACCATCCAGCAAAATAGGCTAGGCTTGGCCCCCTAGCCTCACCAAGCCTATTCCAGCCCTATTTGCTCATAAAAAAATATTGTTCGTTGTCAAAAATATTTTTAAAAAAAAGAAACTAAAATGCCGACCCTTAATTTCGGTCGGGGGTGGCCAACAGAATATTTTTTTTTTGGCCTAATATAGCAAATACTGCCGTTGAACAGGTATCTTTTTATTGTGCGTTATGAACTTCCTTTCTATTTTTGTACATGTCATGTGGGGTATGGAATTAGGCACCTACTGTCTGATTGTCTTGGGTAGGAATATAGGGATAGGCTCGTTTTATAAGAAGAGCTGAGAGGACGATCGGTTCGAGTCAGCAGTGGTTGTGCCGGGGATGAGGTAAACAAATTGACATCTCTAGATTCCTGAAAATGGCACTTCCTGACTGTAAATATAAGTCTTCAAAGCAGTGTTTTTAACAGAATAACACACCCGAGCCTGCTGGCGCCGCAAATGGTTATACATCGCATCATATCAGCGACCCCACTTAATCCATTATTTCCTAATAGCCTCCCCTCTCTCCATGTCAATATACTCTACTAGCCACTAGGTAGACTAATGGAGATAATGGATTAAGTGGGGCGCTGATATGACGCGATGTCTAACCATTTGCTGTAAAAGCAAGGCTCGGGGGATGTTATTTTGTTGAAAAAACTGCTTTAAAAACTTATTTTTGAGTCTGAAAGTGCCATTTCCAGGAATCTAGAGGTATCTATGTTAAAAATTTGCTCAACTCAACCCCAACCACTGGTGAATAGATATTTTTGTGGGAGGAAAATTTCTAGTGGCTGGGTAGAACCCGGAATGCATTTTTTTTTTAAATTCTAAAATAAAATTGAAAAGAAAAGAAAATGATCATATTCAAATTAAGTCTGAGAATGCCATTCCCTACCATCTAAAGGTGCCATAATCATATTTTTTTACCTCAGCCCCATGGTGGGGCTGATGTGGTATTTTCCCCCTATTATATGAATGTTCTTCCCTGCCCCTTCTATTTCGAATCCACCGCTATAAATAAGAAATGGGTGACAGAACAAAATGGAAGTACGCATTTTATGCCGGCAAGCCGCTGGTCTCAACAGATTGGAACTGGCCCCCAACTTAAAAAGGTTGAATACCTAGGCCATAGAGTATGTGTATGCTGCTAATATATTGTCTTAGTTTTGTTAAATTTCCTTTCATTGTATTGTATGTTATTTCATTGGCTGAATAATGAATGAATGAATGAACGCTATCTGCCAGACGCCCTCAATCATCAATCTGCCAAAAGCGTGATACATGACGTCAGAAGTTAAATTTAAGTCTGGGCTGAATTTGGAAATTACCAATTTTCAATGGAGAATTTGGATATTTTTATTATGAAAATAGAATCAGTCTGCTGTGTGAGGAGAGAAAAGACGTTTGGTAGAGTGGAGATCAACAGCAACCTTCACTGACCAAACCAACCTTGTGTTGTCCTGGTAAATTAGGTAAATAGAGATACGTACGGTACATGCCACTTTGATATTTTTATGCCCATCTTGTTATATAGGAAGAAGAATGTTTTGCAGCAAAACCTTTTATGCCCATCTTGTTATATAGGAAGAAGAATGTTTTGCAGCAAAACCTTTAATTTATAATTTATATATATATATATATATATATATATATATATTTGTAGGTTTCTACACACATTTTCAACAACTTGAAATCTAGGTTACATGCAAAAAAACATCTAAAATTTAGACTGTTGCAGTTTGATTCTTCACACAATACCAACTTAAAATTAAAGAAGCCCTTCACATTGATTGGAGAAATCCTTCACTTGACAAAACTCATTACAATATAACCTTTTCATTCTAATTTTTTACCACAGTATTCAGCTTTAATATATATATGACTTACCTTATTGTATTTGATTGTTCGCCATACATTTGTCCGGTAGTATATAAACCGGTAGTATCATAAGCACTCCTATGATGACATATTTAAACATGTTTTTCATTCATTAATAGTATTTTTTTTTGTTAGATGCATTACTGTATTTTTGTCTGCTACATTATGCACTGATATATGCCTATACATATTGTATGCAAAATTATAACTGTATACATTGTTCCCAATGCAAATGTCACAGTTACATTAAATACTACGACCAATTATATTCATATTCTATATAATTGAATTAAACCGAAATACCAATGCATCGTAAGTCCAATGATTTTTTTTTCAAACACTATCGTCGTCATCATCATCATCATCATCATCATCATCATCATCATCATCATCATCATCATCATATTAATTATTAACAATGATATTATCGTCATGTTCTTATTATTTTGTAGGAGTGTATATTGGTAATGGTGAGGTTATCCACCTCTCTGGAGCAGAGTTTAATCTCCAAGCTAAAAGTGAAGCGAATGTCCACCGGGTGACCTGGAAGGAATTTCTAGATGGTTCTGACCAATGGGAGTATGTCCCGTGCCCCTCTAACGTCGACCGTGAAGAAGTTGTCAGACTCGCAAAAAGTGCTGAAGGGAATTTTTTCAGAAATCGCGCATATGATCTCGTCACCAACAACTGCGAGCATTTCGCACGTTGGTGCCACGGCGAGGCGGAGAGTAAGCAAGTGCAAGAAGTGGCCAAGTGGGCAGCCATTGGAAGCGCAGTTGCCTTAGGAGCCACCATACTTAGAGCTATTTTTTCAGGCGACAAAGAAGATAAGAGAAAACTCAGGCCTTAATCCTGTTAAGACAACAACCTATACCAAAAAGTGTATGTACATGTAGGCCTACAGAATAATAATAATAATAATAATAATAATAATAATAATAATAATAATAATAATAATAATAATAATAATAATAATAATAATAATAATAATAATAATAATAATAATAAAAATAATAATAATAATAAAAATTATGTTTGTAGGATAATTATTTTCCCACCTTTTTGAAATTGATAAAGTACAATAATAGGCCTACATTTCATCATTTGTATATGATGTACAATACTTATTTAAATTTATGTTATTTTGTATTCTTATGTAATATATTGTTACAATTTTGTCAATTATGTTTAATTCCACTTGGGAAATGAGCTTGAATAGTTGGGTGTTTTTTTACTTTCTTTATTGTTGTTTTTTATTTGTAAACAAATAAAAAAAATTATATATGTGGCAAAGAAGATTTTGAAAAAGGTTTTCTGTATTACATCATAGTGATGTTACACAGTGCATTAGGTGTATGTTAGTTAATAATACCCAGAGCTTAGTAAAGAAAAAGTGTTGAAGAAAGAATAATTATTGTAGGACCATGCTTTTATTATTTTTATATTATTTCAAATCACACCCAACAGCGGGTAACCCGCCACTAACAGTATGGATTAACAATAAAATAAGTGTATAAATATGGATATAAAAAAGAGAAGCTAAAAAAAAAAAACAGACATCAGTAAGTTAAAAAATAGTCACATAAAAATAGGAGTCAAGGATACTGTGTACTGGTAGCAATTTTTTATGAAAACCAGGCTTTAATTGCAGAACCAATAGATATAGGAACTAATTTGTTTATTACTCCATTTTCGTTTTTAATCATAATTTTATCAGATAGTACCGGTAATTGTATTCATCAGTAAAGTCCTCCTGCCAAGTCTTTAATACAGTATAATTCAGTATTTGTGTTTGCAGTATCCTTCTCTTAATATTGAAGTGTTTTTAGGTATTTATAAATTGTTTTATCTATAATATTTATACAATACTCTTTTTGTTTTGTTGGATATATTGTAGTTTAATGTCAGTGTTTTAACACTATAAATATATTTTTAATCTCTGTATATGTAACACACTGTTTATTAAGCACCTGGTCCAAATTTTGACTGTGTCCTGTTGTACTGCCAACAATAAAAATTAATCCTTGATTTTTTTATTCCTTTAATTTTCAGTAACATACAATTTACTAATTTGAACATAGAAATCATTAAATTATAAAAATGTGTACCCAGATTTTTAAACTGGAAAATTATAATAAAAGTGACTGGAAGTGTTTCTAATTTTGCAGTAAAATTATGGCTAAACATACACTAATTTCTATGATCAAGTTGATATTTTTATGTTACTTTAAAGTTAGGCAAGTTAATTTTAAAACTGATTTTTGTGATTTATTTATGTTTTTTTTGCATGGGACCATGCATCTTCTTATATTTTATTTATGAAATAGAATGAAAAAGAAAAGTTATAGTAGATCCAGTGTTAGACTCACAAATATATTTAACCCAGGCTTTATAAGCCGGGCACTCATTGCGTCGTACGACGGTCGTATCGTCGTACGACGAATCGAAATCCGCTCCCTTGAGCGTTTGACGAATGGTGAGGGATCGTCATTAAACATCGTCCATTGCGCATGCGTCGTGGCGTTGCCTTTTCCATAGGATCGCGTCGGCGGACGACCGTCAGGCACAGTGAGTACTTGGCTTTTAAAGAGCATTGATTCATATTGATACTTCCTGTGTTATCCAAGCGAGTGCACTCTATGCAAGGTATAATTGTATTGTAATTGTATTGTTAGTTTCCTAACCTTAACTCGCTTCCAAATATCTAATAGGGCTAATTATTGAACAATTTCTGCCCCCCAAGCGTCATTGCGCTTTTTAAGATGGGTGCTGACTTGCTGGATTGTTCTTCATTTGGTTTCAATTTCACTTGCAGTAATAAAGATTTTAAAATAGTGCAGTATTATAGATTATTTTTCACACAATAATAATTACGGTATTATTTTTGTAGCATTATGTTGTTTTTGTATCGCTTCTGTATAACGATGGGAAACTGTTTACAGTATTCGTTTTTAATATTTGGTTTCTTCTATCTATTGCATTTATCTACTCTGTGTACAGTACTGTACTGTACTTGAAAATGTAAACACAAAAATAAAATCGAGTTGTACAAACAATAAATACTGATTCCCTGCACTGTTAATGTATTCTGCTCGTTACTTGTTTTAAATGAACTCCAATATTGTAAAGTTCCGTTTTTACAGTTATACTTGAAACAACTATCTATATGCAACAAATAGGACAATATGTTTATTCACCTGTTAACTGTTAAATTGCGTTTTCCCACCTTATTCTAACAAGTAATATATTAGCGAAATGCACTTTCATGTCAACGTAAAATTTACGATTAAGGAACTTTCAAATGGCCGGAAATCGCACTCTCATACAATTTGAATATTATTTTCTTTTTTAATTTGGAAAAATTGAGGAGGCGGGCGGACGACTGGGCTTCTTGAATTACCCAGTTACAGTTACAGTTATACTTGAAACAACTATCTATATGCAACGAATAGGACAATACGTTTATTCACCTGTTAACTGTTAAATTGCATTTTCCCACCTTATTCTAACAAGTAATATATCAACGAAATGCACTTTCATATCAACGTAAAATTTACGATTAAGGAACTTTCAAATGGCCGGAAATCGCACTCTCATACAATTTAAATATTATTTTCTTTTTTAATTTGGAAAAATTGAGGAGGCGGGCGGACGACTGGGCTTCTTGAATTACCCACTGTCAGTGGCGGATCTAGGAAGTTGATATAGAGGAGGCAAGGGAAAGACTTTTACAGATTGAGAGTCCATAACACCTCAGCCCCACCATGGTTGGGATGAGGTAAGAAAATTTATGATTATGGCACCTCTAGATGACCTGAAATGGCACTCTCAGACATAAAGTTAAATGTAAATTTCTTTTCTTTTTTAAACAAAAAAGTGGGTGTGGGGGTAATTTTCGAATTTCCTATACCCTGCAATATGTTGGCCTTTGGTAATTTGAGGGGTCCGTACAAGCTGTCGGCCCTGGCTAGATAGTTTTATAAGAAGAGCTCAGCTGAGAGGATGATCAGTTCGAGTCAGCAGTCGGTGGACTCGAGCTCTCGATTAGCTATTCTGACGGCTATTAAATATCATAAATCAAACTTTAAAGGATGATTAATTTTTGATAAATTTATATGTAATTCTAATATTTTAATTCTTATACGAAATTTTATGAAAAAATTTTTTTTTCTTTTTTTTGTAATCATAGCGAACTACTTTTAAATTCCATACTGTATGGATGAATAAAGTTTTACCTTACCTTAAAATCTAATTCGATCATTAGTGATTTGGATATACTGATCATGGATTAGAGGTTGTGAGATGTTAGGCCTATGATTTGAACTACAGTCACGAACTCTTCAGGTTTGTTGTAAACTTATCGATTATCGTGGCAGTGTTCGAGATGTAAAGCAATTTCCAAAACACTTTTTGGACCAATATAAATAATCTTATCTTACCTTATATAAGAACAGCTGTAGTGTTTTATGTAAACACACGTAGGAATGTTATCGTCAATCAGAATTTGTGTTCACAAACTATCATAGCAACTGAAATGTTTGTATATTGATATTGGTCTATTTTAATGTAGGATTCATTTTTTTGTGAATGTTATCATTCATCCAGTAAATTAGTAACCCCAGTTTGAACCGAAAAGGAGGATTCCGTATTCTGCTATCTATGGCTTGGGACGCGGGTGCTGCGCAGCATTCTTCGCCATTTTACTCGTAACCAATCCAACGGTCAGTCGTTTAAAGAAGACGTTTAGCCAGCGGAGCCGGACGGAACGCCATTCATTAATAGTAAGATTAGCCTCCTTTTCTATAATAATGTTAAATGTTGCTGGTTAGTTTTTATCATTTAACAGAAATGAACATACAATACTTTCCATATTTTTCCATCTTTCAATTAATTCATAGTGACAGTAATGCTTCAATAAAATAAATACATTTTGCCGCTAATAGCTAATAGCTTACGAGTTCTTGATTTTCGGAACCTTCGTCATCAACCCACATTTGAGCACCTAAGCTAAACTGACCGTAAAAACCCCTACCCCGTTCGGGATACGGTTCTTACTTGACGCTTCACTTCTAATTATTTTTCTCCTCCCCAAACATTTTCTTTTATCGCCTTGCACTCTCACCTTATATCAAATCTTGCTTCCCCCTCCCTATGCCATAACACAAAATTCTCGACAAGCTAGGTTGATTTTTCCTTTATAACAAAAGCACGTTTATTTTAGTATAGACCGGTCCCATTTAAATATTCATTTTGCAAACGATCTAACGCCCATTTACTGAAAAACCTCTCGAAAATATATAGGCTTCTCTTCCATTCTTATCGAAGCCCCCTTTACTCAAAACCCTCTCGAACACTGCCACGTTTCTGCAACAGGAAGCATATATATTCCAACTGTTTCTAAAAAAAATGTATATTCTTTGGAGTCAATAATAGTAATTATATTGTCAATAATGTGTTACTTCTGGCAAAATTTTATATTTTTAGATGTAAAATTCAAAAAGATATACGGTACCAAGCATAAAAGCATTTATGAATGTAGTAAAATATACGGAAAGGATTGAAGCTATAGTTGCCAAAAATAACAACAAATATAAGCTGCATTTAAAGAAATGGGAAAAGATTCTTTAAGTTTTACCGAGGTCAAAGGCCTTATTGGTAATTGGCTATGGTCTTGTTCTGCTTAAATTCTTTTATTAATTAATCTAATTGATCTATTGTAATGTTGCCCCTGAGTCGGCGTTGTTTTGTTTGTTTTTGTATGTTATTTGGAATTGAAATAAATAAAAGAAAAAAAAACCCAGTAATATTTAATTTCTAATCTTAGGTACTATAGGCGTCTCTCTAGCAACGGCATAAGTAGTGCAGTCGCATGGAGGAATTGTTTTCCAAGCTGTTGATGTCTTGCCATGATATCCGTCCTGGTGACTTGGTTAAGGTGAAACGTTGGAAGCCAATTCCCTACTGGCATTGGGGTAAGTTGTTTAGTAATACAGTTATTGTACATACAATGTGTACGCGTATAAGTTTA